>NW_012116278.1:3282365-3284205 GCF_000951035.1 Colobus angolensis palliatus | reverse complement strand
TTTCTTTCTTTCTTTCTTTCTTTCTTTCTTTCTTTCTTTCTTTCTTTCTTTCTTTTCTCTCTCTCTCTCCTTCTTTCTTTCTCTCCTTCTTTCCTTTCTTTTATTTCTTTCCTTTCTTTCTCTCTTTCTCTCTTTGTTTTGACAGAGTTTCGCTCTTGTTTCCCAGACTGTAGTGCAGTGGCGCAATATTGGCTCATCGCAACCTCTGCCTCCTGGGTTCAAGTGATTCTCCTGCCTCAGCCTCCCGAATAGCTGGGATTACAGGTGCATGCCACCACACCCCACTAATTTTGTGCTTTTAGTAGAGATGGGGTTTCTCCATGTTGGTCAGCCTGGTCTCCAGCTCCCAACCTCAGGTGATTTGCCTGCCTCGGCCTCCCAAAGTGTTGGGATTACAGGCGTGAGCCACCATGCCCGGCCCAAAACTGTTGGTTTTCTATAGCTGCTGTAACAAATTACCATGAACTTAGTGAATTAAAACAACACCAATTTATTGTCTTCCAGTTCTGTGGGTTAGATATTTGACATAGGTCTCACTGGGCTAACATCTAGGTACAGGCAGTGCTGCTTCCTTCTGAAGGCTCTGGGGGAGAATCTGTTTTTTGCTTGTTTAGCTTCTAGTGGTCCTCTGCATTCCTTGGCTGGTGATTCCTTTCTTCATCTTCAAAGCCAGCAATGGCAGATCTAGTCTTTTTCACATCTCCTTCTCTGGCTCTTTTGCCTCCCTCTTCTACTTTTAAGGACCCTTGTGATTACACTGGGCCAGCTGGGTAATCTGAGATAATCTCCTAATTTTAAGGTCAGCTGATTAACAACATAAAGTTCATCAGCGGCTTTAACTCCCCTTTGCCGTGTAGCAACATTCACACCGGTTCTGGGGAATAGGATTTAGACATCTTTGGGGACCATTTCTCTGCTACTGCACCTATGTTGTGTTTCCACCTACTTGGGAAGTTCCTGTTCCTCCAAACCCTGATCCCTGGCACAGTGCTGGACTCTGATCTTGCCTGACTCAGAAAGGGAGGGCAGGATGTTGGGAAATGCAAGTCAGCATTTGGGGTGTGAATTCCACTTAGTGCGTGTGCTCACGGAGACACATGGGAACTTTATGGTGCACTCATTCTGAAAGGATCTTTGTTGGGCTTTGCTATGAGACTGACAAAGTAATGCTGCCCTTGGGGTCTGTTGAAACTTTCATGGCCCTTGTGTTTGGCCTGTAAAAAATAAAATCGAGCTGGCTACTCCTGCAGCAAGAACTTTGTCTTGGGGAGGGGAAGAAGCAAAGTGCTTTGTTTTATTTAGCAGGAGCAAGCAAAAAAGATTGGCACCTGACAGGTGCTTCGAGGATGCGGATGTAATTCACATGGTGGAGGGAATGCCTGCTTTGGCTCTCTGCCTCTGTCTCTTCTTTCCTCCTTTTATTCAGCCGGTGTTTATGAAGCCATTGATAGTACTAGGACCTTGTCCATGGCCACACAGCCAGGAAACATCAGAGCTGGGCTTTGGTCCAGGACTAACACTATTGAGTTTACTGTCCCAACTATATCTATATCTATATCTCTCTCTATATATATACATCCATCCGTCTGTTTCTCTGTCTGTATATCTCTTTCTCTCTCTTTTTATCTCTATTCATCCATCCATCCATCCATCCATCTGTGCATCCATCTATCCATCCATCCATCCATCCATCCATCCATCCATCTGTCCATCCATCCACCCATCCATCCATGCATCTATCTATGTATCTATCCATCCATCCATCCATCTATGCATCCATCTATCCATCCATCCATCCATCCATCCATCCATCCATCCATCCATCCATCCATCCATCCAT
>NW_012116278.1:3278851-3281875 GCF_000951035.1 Colobus angolensis palliatus | reverse complement strand
TCCATCCATCCATCCATCCATCCATCCATCCATCCATCCATCCATCCAAGACAGGGTCTTACTCTGTGCCAGGCACAGATCCCAGAAAATGAGCAAGGCTTGTGTGTAGCATCGAGTCCCAGGTGCATCCTGGCAATGCCATCATCACTGCCCATTTAGGAGACTCCTTCTTTTCTTCCTAATAATGTCCATCATTTCATGAGCACCTATTGTGCGCTGTATGCTTGGGGCTTCACATCTGTGCTCAACAACAACCTTATAAGGAGGCAGGATACCTCCACCATCTGCTAGCTCTGCAACTTGGGGTGAATTATTTAATCTATCAGGGCCTCAGTTTCCTCATCTAGAAAATGAGATAATAATTTTAGCTCCCTCATAGGAGTATTGTGAGAATTAAATGACTTAGACACACAAAGTGTTTATAATAGTACCTGCTGTAAAGTAAATGCTTTGTAAGTATTAACTGTTATTAACTCTGTTTGCCAGTGAGGAAATGGGAGTTCAGAAAGGTTAAGTAGTCAGTCCATGGCCACACAGCCCTTCTCAGGCCTTCTTTTGGGTCTCAGCTCCAGGACCTCCTCTTCCCTGGATCCCTTGTCACTCAGGACTATGCAGATCCCCTCTTCCTGGCCATTGTCACTCTTACTGTTAGCATCCTCCCTGTGTTGTTACTTGGTGTCCTTGAGAGCCTCAATGTCTTGCATAACTGTCTTGTTTTCCCTTTGGTGTACTGTTAGTCTTCCTCAGGATTGGAAGGTTTGGGCCGGGCATGGTGGCTCACACTTATAATCCCAGTACTTTGGGAGGCTAAGGTGGGAGGATCACTTGGGCCCAGGAGTTTAAGACCAGGCTAGGCAACATTGTGAGACTCTGTCTCTACAAAAAAATGAAATCAGTGGGGTGTGGTGGTACATGCCCATAGTCCTAGGAGGCTGAGGCGGGAGGATCGCTTGAGCCTAGGAGTTCAAGGCTGCAGTGAGTTGTGATGGCACCATTGTACTCCAGCCTGGGTGACAGAGCGACAGCCTGCCTCAGAAAAAAAATAAATAAATAAAATAAAATAAAATAAAATAAAAAAAAAGGTTGGAAGGTTTGTAAAGGCAGGCAAGTCCTGGCCTTGTAGAGTATAGCACATTGCTAGGACACATGAGAAGTTCCAAGTTCCTACAAATATTTGTTTGTGGCTAATATGGCACAGTAAAAACACGATGATTTAAATTCACTGTCATCCTCACTGTGATATTATCAGCTGATATGTGTTAAGTGTTCAATTCTTTCAATTATTCTACATGGATTAACTAATTTCATCCTTTTTATACCCCTCTGAGGTAGAGGCATTATTATCTCCATTTAGGGGTATGAAGATGGAGGCAGAGAGATGTTTAGTAATTTGCCCAAGGTTATATGGGCAGTGAGAGATAGAGTTAGGAATTGAACTGTTGGTGATGTGGATTTCTAAAAGGGAGAAATCCACATCAAATCCAAATCCACATCCAAATCTCCTTACTACAGATCTAGGCAAAACAAAATCTAATTATTCCTCAATTTTCATAGTAGAAGCATTCCTGGAAAACTCAGTGTATATTAAACTCATGCAAACAATCACTTTAAGTGGCTGGACATGGTGGCTCATGTCTGTAATCCCAGCACTTTGGGAGGCTGAGTTGGGAGACTTGCTTGAACCTAGGAGTTTGAGACCAGCCTGGGCAACATAGCGAGACCCCATCTCTACAAAAAATTTAAAAATTAGCTGAGTGTGGTGGCATGCATATGTGGTCCCAGCTGCTTGGGAGGCTGTGGCAGAAAGATCTGAGCCCAGGAGTTCGAGGAGCTGTGATCGTACCACTGCAGTCCAACCTGGGTGACAGAGCGAGACTAAGTTCCCCCCCCCAAAAAAATCACTTTAGGTATAAATGTAAACTGGAGTTAGGTTTGCTGACCAGATAATTCTAAGTAGATTTTTTTAATCTGTATATATGCTCGGGGGGACATTTGGAGTCCAGGCAGCCCAGGGGACAGTCTTGAACGTGCAGAATGGTTTCTAATAGGACATGTCTTTCAGTGGAAGGCATGGGTTTAGTACGCCTGGCGCTCCTCCACTAAGTGTCGGCGTTGTCCATCCAGTCCCTGTGACAACCAAAGGGTCCTTCTTGCATTTCCAGAATCTCCCTTACAGGGTGCTGCCCCTTTTGAGAACTATTATTCTTGATCAGGCTCTCTTCTAACTGCGTCTGAAAGTCCTCTTGTGCTCACTTCCCCAAACCAGCATTTGGGGTCCCCTTGTCCCTCCTCTTCTCCCCCACCTGTTTAGCATCCACTTTTCCAGCTGAATGCGTGGCATCCGTTGGTTTGGGTGGGAGAGCAGGAAGCTGATTCCCAGAGACCCTCCTGAGGACCAGGCGCTATGTTAGATACTTTAAAGTAGGTGCTTTCTAGATGGAGCGAGTGCTTCACTTACACGACAGATTTAATGTGTCAGCTCAAACAGATCAAACCCATCTCATCTCCCATCTTCCGCAAATATCTTATGCACCTTGACAGAGTCCCAGGCCCTAGGTTAAGTACATCACACACAATCTCAGTGAAATCTCACTCCATTCCTAAGAGGCTGAGACAGTCTTTTATTCTACAACTGAAGAAAATAAGGTTCAGGGAAGGGACATACCTTGTCCAGAGTCATATAGCCAGGAAGCAGCAGAGCTGGGCTTTATGCCAGGGCAGTCTGACACTATTGAATTTACTGTTCCAACTATCCCCCATCTCATTTTGTTTTTCTTTCCTTATTTTTAAGAGATAGAGTCTCACTCTATCACCTAGGCTGAAGTGCAATGGCACAATCATAGCTTACTATAACCTCACACTCTGAGAGTCTCGCCCTGTCACCTAGGCTGGAGTGTAGTATCGCAATCATAGCTTACTATAACCTCACACTCCTGGGCTCAAGTGATCCTCTCGCCTCACTCTCCCAAGTAGTTGAGACTACAGGTGGACGCTACCGCACCTAGCAAATTTTTTTTTTTTTTT
>NW_012116278.1:3259642-3278440 GCF_000951035.1 Colobus angolensis palliatus | reverse complement strand
TCCCAAAGTGCTGGGATTACAGGCTTGAGCCACCGCGCCCGGCCTCCACCTAGTTAATTTTTAAACAATTTTTTATAGAGACAGCATCTCGCTACATTGTCCAGGCTGACCTCAAACCCCTGGCTTCAAGAAATTCTCCTGCCTTAGTCTCTCAAAGCACTGGGATCACAGGCTTGAGTCACTGCACCTGCCTCCACCCCAGCCCATTTAATAGGGGAGGAAGTGGGACAGTCCTGAGGATGGGCATTGTCCCTTGGCATCTAGGGGTGGGATGGTGTGTTTCTACTGCCCAGAGCCCAGGAGCTCCCAAGTAGCGTGGAGGTCTGGTGATGGGCCTGACATTTGTCTTACAGGCCAACACCAATACGGACCTGAGGCTGACAGCTGCCAATGGAGCCCTCCTGAGACATCGGGTGCTGCTGGGGGTGACAGACACGGTGGAAGGATGCCAGAGTGTGATTCAGGTGCTGTGTCTCATAGTGACCTCCTCCTGATGGCCCAGTTTTATGTTGGGCTAATGCAGAGCAGTGGCCTCATGTTCTCCCAACCTGCACAGTGTCTGCAGTAGTCTGCTAATGAGATGGCTGTCGGCAGCCCTTTCCTTCCTCCCTGCCCTGGTGTTTCCTCCTCAGGACACCTTCTCTGTTCTGTAACCAGTGGCCTGGAACCTCCACGTGGCAGGGCTGGAAGGGAAGCGCAGATAGCGTCCAAACCTTGCTGCTCACCTGGCATTTATTCAGCAGACAGACAGAGCCTCCTCTGTGCTGTGCCCTCAGTTGGACACTGACGACATTGAGGGGCCCATACAAGGTCCCTGTCCTGGCAGTGGGTGACAGGCATGTAGTGAGACAGTCCACAGTAGCCTCTGTGGCCTTATAGCAAAGGGACAGCCCCCAACAAGGCTGAGAGGCAAGATACACAGAGTCCCTTTGAAGGGCTGCATGGAGCTCACCATGGCTGGGGCTACACCAGAGTGACACAGCGGGGAGAGATGAGGCTGGAGAGGCAGGTCAGATGCTGAAGGCCTTGTCTGCCTGGATTGGTCATTCTCTTTGCCCTGAAGGTTGTGGGGAGATCTCAAAGTGACTAGTATGGAGTCGCAGGGTGGGTCGGAACACAGTTAGGGCAGATCTCCTGATCCTGGCTGAACTCTCCTGTTCCTCCATCCATGCCTGATCTACCCGGTGGAATTGCAAAACCTCCTTGGCACCACATCTGCATTCTCACCAGTCATTGCCCCTTGCCTGGTGGGAGCCCAGGGGTAGGTGTGCACGGGGGACCTGGGAAGAGGCTCCTCACGCACCTGCCTCAGTTACTCCATGAATGTTTATTGAGAGCCTATTATGTACCAGGCGCTGTCCCAGGGATTGAGGCTGCAGCAGAGAACACATGCAGGTCCCTGTGTTTGTGGAGCCTATCACACCCGAGATGGTGTAGGTATAAGATAATCTTGCCTAACATTGGAGTGAAGCAGATGGCATCACAAGATTCTCGGCAGTTCAAGTGTGACATTGTAGACTGGGAGCTCCTGGAATGTGGGGGTCCTTTTTAGCCTCGTTTATCTTCCAATCTCCTTTATCCGTTGATATGCAGAGTGACTTGGCATGTGTTAGATGAATGCGTGGATGGATAGATGACTAAAGAATGGGCCGGGCGCGGTGGCTTACGTCTGTAATCCCAGCACTTTGGGAGGCTGAGGCGGGTGGATTGCCTGAACTCAGGAGTTTGAAACCAGCCTGGGCAACATGGTGAAACCCTGTCTCCACTAAAAATACAAAAAAATTAGCAGGGCATGGCAGCATGCGCCTGTAGTCCCAGCTACTTCAGAGGTTGAGGCAGGAGAATCACTTGAACCCAGGAGGTGGAGGTTGCAGTGAGCCGAGATCGTGCCACTGCACTCCACCCTCCAGCCTGGGCAACAGCAAGACTCTGTCTCAAAAAAAAAAAAAAAGGAATGGACACATCAGCTGGGCACAGTGGCTCACACGTGTAATCCTAGCACTTTGAAAGGCTGAGGCAGGTGGATTGCTTGAATCTAAGAGTCAACACAAGCCTGGGCAACATGGCAAACTGTTTCTGCAAAGAGTACAAAAACTAACTGGGCATAGTGTTGCATGCCTATAGTCCCAGCCACTTGGGAGGCTGAGGTGGGAGAATCACCTGAGCGCAGGAGGTCAAGGCTGCAGTGAGCTGTGATCCTACCACTGTACTCCAGCCTGGGTGCCAGAGTGAGACCCTGTCTCAAAAAAAAAAAAAAAAAAAAGGAATGGACACATGTTTTTAGACAACTGGATTCTCTCAGTTTCAAAATAGTGTCTTGGGATAAGGTGATACACTATCTGGGATGTCCTTCAGATTCCCTGGGGGGTGCAGTGGAGGTGGAGGTATTGGGGATGGGTACCAAGTGAGGATGAAGATGAAACAAGAGTGGTCATGAGGTGACCTAACAGTTGCAGCAGGAGGATGAGTTGCTGTCATCTACTTCTGTATATGCTTGGAAATGTTCGTGGTAAAAAGCTTTAAAGGAATCATTTGAGAAATCCTCCCTTGTGGGTAAGACATTGGGAGACTAGTTGGCAAGAAGGCTGTGACTTTGGGTCTCATGGGTCAGTCATTAAGAGGAAGGAGGTCTGGGAACCAGAGAAGGTGGCCAGTGGATGGGAGTTTGGGACAAGGGCCACCAGTTTCTCCAAGAATTTCAATTAGGATGTGCAGCAGCTGTGGTCTTGACGGGATGTTGTAACATGAGCGTGGAGGATTTTAGCCTGGTTAAGTTTAGCCTGGCTGGCCCCTGGGGTGGAAGGGGAGGCACAGATGGGGTACGGACTTCTCACCCTGCTTCTCTCCCCACAAGCACCCAGGTTGATTACCTCAGACCTGGTTGTGGGCTACAGATGTCAGCTCTGAAGGGTTTCACTCATTTGCATGTTCACACCCCGCCCATTGAGGATGAAGGTGGCCTCAGGTGGACAGGTGATGTCCAGGAGGGTTCAGAGTCTGTCTGGGATGCTCAGCAGCTTGTGGGAAATGGAGCCACAGCCATTTTAAACAGGGTTTAACTTTTTCTCCTTTCCTTTCCTTTCTCTTTCTCTTTCCCTTTCCTTTTTCTTGAGACAGAGTCTTGCTCTGTCACCCAGGATGGAGTGCAGTGGTACAATCTTGGCTTACTGCAACCTCTACCTCCTGGGTTCAAGCGATTCTTGTGCCTCAGGCTCCTGAGTAGCTGGGATTACAGGCGTCCACCACCATACCAGCTATGTTTTTGTATTTTTTGTAGAGATAGGGATTTCACCATGTTGGCCAGGCTGGTCTTGAACTCCTGGCTTCAAGTGATCTGCCTGCCTCGGCCTCCCACAGTGCTGGGATTACAGGTGTGAGCCACTGCATCTGGCCTAGGGTTTGACCTTTTCTAAACTTACACACAAAGCCATTTTTCTACCAACCATGCAAATGAGATGTGGTCGTGGTGTGGAACTCTGGGAGGGAGCCACATGGCACGTTCCTGCCAGACAGCAGGCTAAATAGGACTGTCTCGGGGAGGGAGAGTTCAGGGTTGGGCTGGCTTTGAGCCACAGTGGTCACTGCTGCTTCTCCCTACAGCTTTGGTTTGTCTACTTCGACCTGGAGAACTGTGTGCAGTTTTTGTCTGATCATGTTCAAGAAATGAAGACTAGCCAAGAGGTAAGATATCTTCAGTGAAAAAGCAAAACAAACCAAAAACCAGGAGGCCAAGTTGTATCGATTGCATTATCTTAAGGGTGGGAAAATGTCTAAGAAAAAGTTATTTGGAAGAATACCTACAATCAATCAGTGGTGGTTTTTGCCTCGGGAATTATGGCTGCTTTTCTGCTTCTTTTTAACTCGTTGCTTCTTCCACATTTCCTATGGTGAGCATATATTTCTTTTCTTTTTTTTTTTTTTTTCCGTTTCTGAGACAGAGTTTCACTCAGCTGCCCAGGCTGGAGTGCAGTAGCGCGATCTCGGCTCGCTGCAACCTTCGCCCCCTGGGTTCAAGCGATTCTCCTGCCTCAGCCTCCTGAGTAGCTGGAATTACAGGTGCCTGCCATCACACCTGGCTAATTTCTTGTATTTTTAGTAGAGATGGGGTTTCACCATGTTGGCCAGGCTGGTCTTGAATTGATCTCGGGTGATCCATCTGCCTTGGCCTCCCAAAGTGCTGGGATTACAGGTGTGAGCCACCGTGCCCAGCCATGTATTTCTTTATAATTATAATATTAATAATAAATTTTGGTGGATCCCAAAGTATCATGCATTGAGGCAACTTTTACTTGTTCACAGTGCCTTTCTACCATTTATTAAGAAAACCAGAGGGATCTTGCTCTGCTTCTGCAGTCTCCGGGATGACCTATTACCAGCCTGTGGTCATGGAGCTGGTTGGTGATGCCCAGGTTTGGAGGCCAGGCCTCCTGTCTCTGAAGCCTGGACTCCTTCTCTAGGATCAGCCTTTTCTGAGCCCCGGCTGCAGTGGGTCTTGAAGTCAGAGTTGTAACTTAGCCCTGAATCTGGCTCGTTAGTTCCTATGTGGCCTCAGGCAGGGCCTTTGAGTCTCAGTTTATTCATTTGCAACATATGGATAAAGATACCCACATCCCAGGCTGTTTTGAGCAAGTGAGGGCATGAAAGGAAAGACATTTGTTTATTTGTTTGTTTTGAGGCAGAGTCTTGCTCTGTCACCCAGGCTGGAGTGCAATGGCGCCATCTTGGTTCACTGCAACCTCCGCCTCCTGGGTTCAAGCAATTCTCATGCCTCAGGCTTCCGAGTAGCTGGGTCTACAGGCATGCGCCACCACACCCAGCTAATTTTTGTATTTTTAGTGGAGACGAGGTTTCACAATGTTGGCCAGGCTGGTCTTGAACTCCTAGCCTCAAGTGATCTGCCCGCCTCGGCCTCCCAAAGTGCTGGGATTACAGGTGTGAGCCACTGTGCCTGACCATAAAAGGAAAAATATTTAGAAACTATTAATGACCATCTGTAGGGAATTATGTAATACCACCCATGTGACCAGCTTTTTCTGAGGTCATCGTCTGAGTCTGAGACCTCATCCTCTGCTCTGTCTGCAGCCTGGGGAGGGACTCAGCCTCGCAGATACCACCTGATTTAGGCACTCCTGAGCCCCTTCTCTGTTTCCTTTGCAGTCCTTGCTGAGAAGCAGACTGAGCCAGTTGTGTGTTGTCATGGAGACTGGGGTGAGCCCTGTAACAGCGGAGGGGCCTGAGGACTTGGAGGATGCTCCTCTCCTGCCTGGCAATTCTTGTCCTAACGAGAGGCCACTCATGCAGACTGAGCTTCATCAGCTCGTTCCTGAGGCTGAGCCGGAGGTAACAGGCACTGGGGATAGTTGGGGCCATCCTCCCTCGGGGGAATTTGCATAGAGAAAGTCTATGTGGAGGCTTCCTAGATTCCCTGGGACATGGCTTCTCTCAGTTGGTAGACACTATACAAATCTAGCTCAGAGTTTACAATCTTTTCATTCTTAGCACTTCATCCTAGCACTTAAAAAAATAGTTAAGCATTTTATATTTGTTGGGACTTTTTGTTGCATTATTTAATATCTTGGATATTCTTTTTGATGGTTGCATTGGATGGGTAGTTGCATGTTGATAGATTATAGCTTACTTAACCATGAACATATTGACAAATATTTGGATCTTAGTCAATTAATCAATTATTTATTCATCTCTCCAACCATTCATTCATCTACTTTAATTGCAGTTAGATAGTTGACTCTTCTTTGCATTTTTTTTGTTTTGTTTTGTTTTGAGACAGGGTCTCACTCCTGCCATCCAGGCTGGGGTGCAGTGGTGTGATCACTGCTCACTGTGGCCTCAACTTCCCAGGCTAAAGCAATCCTCCCACCTCAGCCTCCTGAGTAGTTGATACTATAGGCATGTGCCACCATGCCTGGCTAATTTTTTGTATTTTTATTAGAGTCAGGGTTTTGCCATGTTGCCCAGGCTGGTCTCCAACTCTTGGGCTCAAGAGATCTACCTGCCTCGACCTCCCACTTCTTTGCATTTCTGTTGAATTCCAATTCCTCCCGCCCCAGAGTTCTGTTGGGTCCTGCCATCCACGCTGCCTCTTGGCTATGGCTCAGCACTGGCAGGCCAGAAATCTGAAAATGTGGTGTGCAGCTTGTGCTACCTTCTTCTCATCATGAGGACAGACCCACTGTCGGGGAGACCAGCAGTGATGGTGACTTCAGGTGACATTTGAAACTTCAGAAGAGCACTTATATCTTTTTAGCCAAGAGGTTTGGGAATTCAAGGTCCAAACCAGCCCAGACTTTCTTTTTTGTGCTGGTGGGGAGTAGGAAGCCTGCAAGTAGCACTATTTAAAAAAGAAAGTGACAGGATGGTATGGTGGCTTATGCCTGTAATCCCAGCACTTTGGGAGGCTGAGGCGGGAGGATCACTTGAGTCCAGGAGTTCAAGTTGATCCTTCTGCCTCAGCCTCCCAAAGTGCTGGGATTACAGGCATGAACCACCATGCCCGGCCTCTATTAAAATCTTTTATCTTTTTATATTAATTTTTAAATTTTTATTTAGAGGCAGGGTTTTACCATGTTGCCAAGGCTCGTCTTGAACTCCTGAGCTCAAGTGATCCACCCACTTCGGCCTCCCAAAGTGTTAGGATCACAGGTGTGAGCCACCGTGCCCTGCCAAAATATTAAAAAAAAAAAAAAAAGAGAGAGAGAGAGAAATGGTAAAATGTATTAACCTCTTCACTTTATCCTATTGAATTTTTTTTTTTTTTTTAAAGAGAAGAGATTGATAAGGTTATGTACTTTCTTGTGACATGCATCTGTGGGTTTTTGTGCAATAGCCCATTAAATATGGGTCTTTTAAATGATTATTTTCAGATTCATTCCAACCAATGGTAATACAATTTCCTGTCATGAGTATCAAGTGTGTGTACACATGTTTTTAAAGTAGCTGCCCTTATAATTTAGTTAGGGAAAATATAATTGATGCCCAAGTCTCAACCTGTGCCAGATGGTCACATTTCAGTAGGAACCCGTTGTCTGTAAAAGATGGAAAGACCGTGATAATGACCTCTTACATTTTTACGGATTTTTCTCATGCATAAAATTCATTAACATACTCTTCGAGGTATGAATTATTTTCCCTTCTTCCTTGATGGGTGAAATAAGGTTCCAAGAGGTCAGCTGACTTGCCCAAGGTTGCCAGAAAGGGAGAGTGCAGTAAGCCCAGGGCAGAAGCCAGCCCTGCTGATTCTAAGTAGGCCAATATTCTTGCTATAGTTCTTTGCTTCTTACATTATTGATTTTAGAGTAAATTGGCGAGAAGACCAATCTGAGCTAGTGAGTGGTAAACTACTTGAACTATTTTCTAGCACAAAGGATCACTTGAAACAAAAGCTAATCTTATGAACCATGTGGGGTTTCTGCTTTTTTGAGTGATAATGACGGAAAGATATTGATGCCATTTGTGGAGCACTAGGCACTGGGCTCAATGCTTTCTGTCTATTAGTCTCTCCCTTTTTTTTTTTTTTTCCCGAGAGGGAGTTTTGCGCTTTTGCCCAGGCTAGAGTGAAGTGGTGTGATCTCGGCTCACTGCAAACTCCAGCCTTCGGGTTGAAGCAATCCTATTGCTTCCGCCTTCTGAGTAGCTAGGATTACAGACGTCTGCCACGACGGCCAGCTAATTTTTGTATTTTTAGTAGACACGGCATTTCACCATGTTGGCCAGGCTGTTCTCGAACTCTTGACCTCGGGTGATGCACCTGCCTTGGCCTCCCAAAGTGCTGGGATTACATGTGTGAGCCAATGCACCTGGCCTCTGTTAGTCTCTTTAATCCTCACTCTAACTTACAGGGGTCAGTGCTACTATTTTCCTTATTCTACCAATGAAGAAATGGGCTCAATAATGTGAAGTCACAGAGTGGCTGAGTTGAAATTCCCTCTTGGCCTTTTTGACTTTAAAGCCTATCCTTAATTACTAACTCTACAGACATACCTAGTGTAACCCACACCTTATTTCATTACATTCAGAGTGGACACAAGTATTGTGAAAGAGCTTCAATACCATGCTTAAGGAATTTAAGCATTTCCCCTGAGATCCCATCTTCTATACCAGTGAATGGATCTTTACAGACCAACCGTGTTAATAAGAATGTGCAGTAAGGCTTAGCACAGTGGCTCACACCTGTAATCCCAACACTGTAGGGAGGCCAAGGCAGGAGCCCAGGAGTTCAAGACCAGCCTGAGCAACATAGTAAGATCCTATGTCTTTTTTTTTTGAAACGGAGTTTTGCTCTTTTCGCCCAGGCTGGAGTGCAATGGCGCGATCTTGGCTCACTGTAACCTCTGCTTTCTGGGTTCAAGTGATTCTCCTGCCTCAACCTCCCAAGCAGCTGGGATTACAGGCATGTGCCAGCATGCCCGGCTAAATTTTTTTTGTAGTTTTAGTAGATATGGGGTTTCACCATGTTGACCAGGCTGGTCTTAAACTCCTGGACCTCAAGTGATCTGCCCGCCTTGGCCTCTCAAAATGCTGGGATTACAGGCATGAGCCACTGTACCCGGCTGTGCTGTGTCTTTAAAAAAGAAAAAAAAAGTATATTAAATGCAATTTTAAAATTCTTTTTTACTTAAAATTTTTTTATTGTGGCAAATATACATAATATAAAATTTACCATCTTAACCATTTTAAGTATATGGGTCAGCAGCATCAGGTACATTTACATTGTTGTGCAACCATCACCATCAGCCATCTGCAGAATATTTTCATCTTCCCAAATTGAAGCTCTGTGCCCTTTAAACACTAACTTCCCCTTCCCTTCTTCCTCCCTCCCCTCAACCCCTAGAAACCACCATTTTATTTTCTCTCCTTGTGAACTGATTACTCTAGGTGCCTCGTATTAGTGGAATCATATAGTACTTGTCCTTTTGTGATAAACCTAATTTTGATAAGCAATCTCTTTTTTCCCTTTTTAATGTTTTTCTTTCTTTTTTTTCTTTTACTGTCAGTGATCATATTTAAATGTAAGCAATTTCTTTTAATATGTTAGGAGTACTTGTGTAAACAAATCTACAAGGTACCTTGTATGAATTAAAGAATTCTGCTGTAATGGGAATATTCCTCTCCCCACCTCCACATTTAACTAGTAATTTTCTTCAAGTGAGTCACTTTGGTCTCACGTACTTGACAGACTCATAGACATTTGAAAGTGGAAAAAGAATGTATTTGGCTGGCTAGGTTTACTTTCTTTTTATATTTTTAAAATATATTTTTAATTTTAATTTTATTTTTGTAGAGACAGTCTTACTCTGTTGCCCAGGCTGGTCTCAAACTCCTGACCTCAAGTGATCTTCTTACCTCGGCCTCCCAAAGTGCTGGGATTACAGGTGTGAACAACCATGCTCGGCCAACTAGGCTTAAAAAATTAGATAATTAGAAATTAGGTAATTTCTCTAGGGCTTTGAGGTTGCATATTTTTTTTGTGCGTATTATTATTGCCATTCAGCAATTAGTTACCCACCTTGGCAATGAGGACACTGAAGCTGCAGGAGCCCCACAGGCCATGAATTGCAGAGCTGGGCTTCTGGACCAGGCTGACATCTTCTGAGAGTCCCAGGTGCTGACCTGGCCTGGTTCTTCCTAGTGAGCATCACTCCTGGGTCCAGGGGCAAGAAAGCAGTGTGGCCTTCCCCTGGTGCCTAAGCCGTTTTTCCTCAAGGGACTCCCCTGTGGTATTCAATCTGCTTCCCTGCCTCTTCTAGGAAATGGCCCGCCAGCTGCTGGCAGTGTTTGGCGGCTACTACATCCGGCTTCTAGTGACCTCCCAGCTCCCTCAGGCAATGGGGACACGACACACGAACTCTCCGAGAATTCCATGCCCCTGTCAGCTCATAGAAGCCTACGTCCTGGGCACAGGGTGCTGCCCGTTCCTGGCCAGGTGACCTAGGGATGAAGGTACTCATGTTCCTCCAAGACTGAGCAGTCGGGAAGGCTTCAGGAGCCCAAGATGGCCAATGGGGAGCCCCAGGTGAGGAGAGAAGCATCCAGGGGCACTCCAGAGGGGCCCGTGATGTCAGCCACTGGGGTGTTGTACTCACTCCAGGGCCCAGCACACAAATCTCATGCTGTTTGACATCTCATGCTGACCCCCTGGCCTTTGCGGGAGCTGATGGTTACAGAACTAGTCCCACCAAAGCTACTCTTTCTGCTGCTTAGAACTGTGGACACGTATGGAAGGACTGGACCCCCATCGCTTTCATTGTCCAGAGAGCCCAGGAGACATGAAGATGACCAGACAGGGCAAATTATGTGTCCAAAACTTGGCCTCAGATGATGTTTCCATTTCCAACCCCTTCATGCCAGATGGGGAAACTGAGGCTCAGAGAGGATACTGCTCTCTGTGGCATTGCCTTGAACCCCTAAAATTATCAGACTGCCTTTTTCCAATATAAAGAAAAAATGTTTTCAGAATTCTCTCAATTTTTTATGTTTTTCTCCCCCATATTTTGTGAAAAGCAGTGGTACGTGTACATGTTGTCTACCAGTACACAGTCTACAGAAGACAGAGACAGAAGAAAGAGATCAAGGGCAGATAACTGTTGATAGGAATATTTGAGAAAGATTGATCCTGTTTGACTTGAGGACTGACTTTGTTCACAGGCATGCACGCTTGTGGTGGTGGTTTTATATTACAGATGTAGAACAATGATTATGTTTCCCGACACAAACACTGTCCTGGAATGAAGTGTGATCAGCCGCTTGTGGAATTCTGTGAAGAGCTCAGAGGCTTCCAAGTGATCTGCTCCTGAACACGTTTGAAGACCTATTGTTTCATCGACCCAAGTCCAAATGCCCTGACCTGGCATCTGAAGGATCCCCAGCCCCCAAGACCTAGGCTTCATCTGTGATTTTGGCTTCATCTCCCGCAAAACCCCTTTATGAGTTAAAGCTCTTTCCTGGACTGACATACCTATTCCTCTCCATTTGTTGGACTCCTATTCATGCTTCAAAGTCCAGCTTTCTTAAGCCCTTCTTTAGGAAGCCTTCCCACACAGCCAACCCTGCTGCTCTCTGCCTTCTTTAAATTCTTGATACAGCTGCTGCCTGTTCTGATGTTTTATGGTATTGATTTTGTTTTCCTGTGTATATGCCAGTTTTTCTAACTAGACTGTAAACTCCTTAAGGACAGAGACTACATCTTATACTTTTTGTGCATGACCTGGACCGCTAAGGAAAAAAAAAATCCAGTGGATTGATTGCTTTGCCATCCCCACAGCAGCTTTTGCAGATTGCTGTCCAAACTCACTTGAATGATGACATTGCTATGGACCTGGGTTCTGGACCTGATCTGCCACTTCAAGCTGTGTCATTTTTGGCAAGTTGCTTTCTTTGCCTGGTCCTCAGTTTGCCCATCTATATAATGGGTGGATTGGATGATTTTTTTTTTTTTTTCTTTGTAATTGAGACAGAGTCTTGCACCGTCACCCAGGCTGGAGTGCAGTGGCACGATCTTGGCTTACTGCAAACTCTGTCGCCTGGGTTCAAGTGATTCCCATGCCTCAGCCTCCTAAGTAGCTGGAACTACAGGTGTGCACCACTACGCCTGGATACTTTTTTTGTATTTTTAGTAGAGATGGGGTTTTGCCATGTTAACCAGGCTGGTCTTTAACTCCTGACCTCAGGTGATCCGCCAGCCTCGGCCTCCCAAAGTGCTGGGATTACAGATGTGAGGCACCACAACCGGCCTGGATGATTTTTAAGGGCCCTTCTAGGTCCAAAGTTCTGGGAATTTCTAGCTTATTCTGCCCCTTCATAGCTCTTGACCTGTCTTTATCCAGATGCAGAAACATCTGGCAACCCCACATGGCTGAGATGACCTGGGCCTAGGATGCCCTTGGACAGAAGACTGGCCTACCTAGCAGACCTGGAATTTTCTTCCTGATCTGCTGCTTCCAAGTTGTGTGACCTTGGCTAAGTCACTTAACCGTTCTGATTGTCATTTCGCTTTTTAATAAAGTGGATCTGGAGAACAAGAAGTGTAATAAGCACGTGGCTCACCACTCAAGAGATGAGTCTGACCATTCACTTTCTGTGTGCCAGAGAAGAGAGACCATGGGTATAGACCAGCCCCTGGAAAGGCTGCTTTAGTCAAGGCTGAGAGCAGCTTTGCTCAAGGAAATTATTCACAGAGGTGACCACTATCTTTCTGACCTGGCACAGAGGAAATGTTGGCTGTGAATATGACCAATAGAAAGAAGCCCGTATTTCTCATTCAGTCCTAGAATCCTGGTAAGTAAATAACAGAGAATAAAAATGTGTTTGTAAATGACAAAGCAGCAGTTTTTCAATTTTAAGGTCTACTTAAGAGCCTTTGATGTGTGTTTCTTTTCCTGCCTTTTCCTTTCTTTAGAATGGATGATGGTCTCACCTAGTGGGTAGGGCTTTCAGGGTATGCCCACAATGTACATTTCTCTGCATCGGTGCCTCAGTTTCCTCATTTATAAAATCTCTATGATCTCTGTCTCACCTACTTTACAGGGTTGCTGTGAAGATCACATACTACACACAAGAATGCTCATCAGTTTTTAAATTTTATTTAATTTTTATTTATGTTTTTTAAATGTAATTTTTTCAGAGAGATAGGGTCTTGTTGCCCAGCCTAGTCTTGAACTCCTGATCTCAAGTGATCCTCCTGCCTTGGCCTCCCATGGTGCTGGTATTACAGGTGTGAACTACCATGCCCAGCCAGCTCCTAAGTCTTAAGGCTCTGTGTTAGTGATAGTTGTGGCCATGGTGGAGGCAGTGCAATGTCTTCGAGTGAGAGTGAAGGCGATAACTCATTGCACGGATTCTAGAGTTCCGTTTATTCTAATTCAAGTTCTTCCACTTAAGAACAATGTTCTTCCTCTCATTGAATCTCATTCCTCATCTATAGGATGGGGATAAGAGCATGTACCTGGCAGGTTGTTGTAAGGATTAAATAATGATGTAAAAAAATGTCAAGTGCTTGCAACTTTGAATTCCAAACTTGAGTGAAAGCTCAATAAATTGTTGCTTAAAAAAATTTTTGTCATGTATATTGTAGATACCTGATGTATATTTTTGTTGATGTAGCAGGTCATTAACAGTTAAGGCTATTCAGTCTGCCTCAGACCTCACCTATTTCAGTGCCAATGGGTATATTTATGTCAATAAAGATTTTAGTCAAATCTCTGGAATTCAGCATCCAGAGATAACATAGCAAGGAGATAAAGAGCAAGCCGTTGATTTTGGGCCAGATACTCACTCTTTCTGTACTTCCTGTACCTAATTTCCTCATCTATTAAGGGGGGAGTGTGATAATAAGGGGGATTAATGGAAGTGATTGATGTGAAGCACAAAGCCTGGGCTCAGTCAGTGGGGGGCATTTCTTCTGCAGCTGCTGGCTGCTATTGGCTTCTAGTTTATGTTATCCTATGTTATCTTATAGTTGAGTGTTTTTACATTTAGGTCTGTAATTCATTTTGAGTTAGTTTTTCTGAAGGATGTAAGGTCTGTATCTGGATTAATTTTTTGCATATTGTTCCAGCACCATTTGTTGAAAAGACTCTCTTTGCTCCATTGTATTGCCTTTGCTTTTTTTTTTTTTCCCAAGGATCAGTTGACTATACTTATGTTGGTCTGTTTCTGGGCTCTCTATTTGTTCCATTGATCTATGTGTCTGTTCTTTCCCAAAAACACACTGTCTTGATTACTATAGCTTTATAGTAAGTCTTGAAATTGGGTAGTGTGATTCCTCCAACCTTGTTCTTCTCTCTCAATGTTGATTTGGCTATTGTGTGTCTTATGCCTTTCCATGTAAACTTTAGAATCAGTTTGTCGATATCCACAAAACAACTCACTGTTTATTTTGATTGGGATGGCATCAAATCCATAGATCAAGTGGCAAGAACTGACATTTTCACAATATTGATTTCTGTCCACAAACATAGAATCTATCTTTATTTATTTAGCTGTTCTTTGATTTCTTTTATCAGTTTTATCGGGTTTTTTCCCTTTTCCTACAGTTTTTTTTTTGGTAGTTTTTCTTATAGATCTTGTACATATTTTATTAGATTTATAAGATTTATACCTAAATACCTTATTTTTGGGGGTGCTAATAAAATAGTATTGTGTGTTTAGTTTAAAATTTCATTTGTTCATTGCTCATATATGGGAAAGTGATTGACTTTTATCTATTCACATTGTATCTTGCAACCTTGCTATAACCTCTCATTAGTTTTAGGAGTTTTTTGTTGATTCTTTTGTTGATGAGATAATCATCTCAGAACCTGTAAACAAAGACAGTTTTATTTCTTCCTTCCTCATCTGTATATCTGCATACTTTTTATTTCCTTTTCTTGTCCTATTTCATTGGCTTGGACTTCCAGTATGATGTTGAAGAGTAGTGGTAAGAGGGAACATTCTTGCCTTGTTTATGATTGTAGTGGGAGTTTCTAGTGTCTCACTACTTTTTTTTTTTTTTTTTGAGACAGAGTCTTGCTCTGTTGCCCAGGCTGGAGTACAGTGGCGCAATCCCGGGTTCAAGCGATTTTCCTGCCTCAGCCTCCCGAGTAGCTGGGATTATAGATTTGCACCACCATACCTGACTAATTTTTATACATTTTTTTTTTCTTTAGTAGAGACGGGGTTTCTTCATGTTGGCCAGCCTCGTCTCAAACTCCTGACCTCAGGTGATCTGTCCTCCTTGGCCTCCCAAAGTGCTGGGATTACAGGCGTAAGCCACCATGCCTGGCCTTCACTATTAAATATAATGTTAGCTCTGGACTTTTTGGTAGGTTTTTTTTGTTTTGTTTTGTTTTGTTTTTGAGACAGAGTCTTGCTCCATCACCAGGCTGGAGTGCAGTGGCCCGATCTCACCTCGCTGCAACCTCTACTTCCTGGTTCAAGCAATTCTGCTTCAGCCTCCCAGTAGCTAGGACTACAGGCATGTGCCACCACACCCAGCTAATTGTTTTGTGTTTTTAGTAGAGATCAGGTTTCACCATGTTGGCCAGGATGGTCTTGACCACTTGACCCTGTGATCCGCCCGCCTTGGCCTCCCAAAGTGCTGGGGATTACAGGCATGAGCCACCATGCCCAGCCCTAGTAGGTTTTTTGATTGTTTTGTTGTTTTGAGACAGGGTCTCACTCTGTCACCCAGGCTGGAGTGCAGTAGCACCATCACAGCTTACTGCAGCCTTGATCTCCGGAGCTCAAGCAATCCTCCTGAGTAGCTGGGTCTATACCATACCTGACCAATTTTTTTTTTTGAAATGGGATCTCACTCTGTCACCCAGGTTGGAGTGGAGTGGTGGGATTTTGGCTCACTGCAACCTCTGCCTCCCAGGCTCAAGTGATCCTCTCACCTCAGCCTCCTAAGTAGCTGGGACCACAGGCATGCATTGCCATGCCTGGCTAATTTTAGTATTTTTGGTAGAGACAGGGTTCTGTCATGTTGGTGTTGCTCAGTTTGGTCTTGAACTCTTAGTTCAGGTGATTCACCCACCTTGGCCTCCCAAAGTGCTGAGATTACAGGCGTGAGCCATCATGCCTGGCCTGGGCCACCACACCCAGACATAATTTTTTAGTTTTTTGTAGAGATGGGGTCTCATTTTGTTGCCTAGGCTGGTCTTGAACTCCTGGAGTTGATCCTCCCACCTCAGCCTTCCAGAGTGTTGAGATTTCAGGCCTGAGCCACCATGCCCAGATGAGATATTCTTTAACAAGTTGAGAAAGTTTCCTCTCTATTCCTTGCTTACTGAGAGGAAATTAGCTTTCTTTTGAATAGTCATTGCATAGTATATCTTTGTTCATCCTTTTACTTTTGACCTCCACCTTCTTACATTTAAGGTTTCACCCTTGTAGGCATGTGAGATTTACTTTTTTGAAATTAAGATTTTTTAAATTCAGAGTATTTTTTTTTTTTTTTTTTTTAGATGGAGTCTTGCTCTGTCGCCCAGGCTGGAGTGCAGTGGCCAGATCTCAGCTCACTGCAAGCTCCGCCTCCCAGGTTTATGCCATTCTCCTGCCTCAGCCTCCGGAGTAGCTGGGACTACAGGTGGCCGCCACCTCGCCCGGCTAGTTTTTTGTATTTTTAGTAGAGACGGGGTTTCACCATGTTAGCCAGGATGGTCTCGATCTCCTGACCTCGTGATCCGCCCGTCTCGGCCTCCCAAAGTGCTGGGATTACAGGCTTGAGCCACCGTGCCCGGCAAATTCAGAGTATTTACTACACTATGTCTAATGTGTTTACTGATAGGCTTGGGTTTGAATGTACCATCTTACTAATAAGTCTTTCTACTGGTTTTCTCTTACTGTGTTCTTTTCTTTTTTCTGTCTTTTTTCCTTCTTTTGGATTAAGGTTGTTTGTTCTGGGTAATTTCTCCTTTATTAGCATATGAAGTATACTTTTCTTTTAGTTCTTACCCTAGATTTAACAAGCATCCTTGAGTTACTGAAGTGTATTATAAGTGGTCACTTCTACCATTTTCTGGACAACCCAACAACTACACAATTCTTTTTTTTTTTTGAGACAGAGTCTCCCTCTGTGGCCCAGGCTAGAGTGCAGTGGCACAATCTTGGCTCACTGCAACCTCCTGCCTCCCAGGTTCAAGCGATTCTCCCGCCTCAGCCTCCTGAGTAGCTGGAATTACAAGTGTGCACCACTACACCCTGACAATTTTTGTATTTTTAGTAGAGACAGAGTTTCACCATGTTGTCCAGGCTGGTCTTGATCTCCTGATCTCAAGTGATCCACCTGTCTCAGCCTCCCAAAGTGCTGGGATTACAGGTGAGAGCTACCGTGCCTGGTCCCAACAACTATACAGTTCTTTTACCTTTCTACCTGTTGTGGTAGTCTTGTCATGGATTTTAGTTTTCTCTGTATGTTAAGACACAACAGACGTTCTTATTAATGCTTTTTATAGTCAATATTCATTTAGATTTATTCACATGTTACTTTTTATTACTCTTTGTTATTTCTTTTTTATTACCCTTTGTTCCTTTCTGTATTTCCGTGCACCTATTTTGGATCCTTCTTCTCCTGGAACTAACTTTAGAATTTTTCTTCAATATAGTATCATATTTAGTATAGTATATTTAGAAATACCTTTAGTGTTTTCCTTTCAGTACGGATCTTGTGATGATTTCAATTTTTGTTTGCTGAGAAGTCTGTATTTTGTTTTTGTTTTTGGAAGATATTTTTGGTAAGTAAGGAATTCTAGGTTAGTGCAGTTATTTTCTTTTCACCTTTTGAAAATGTCTTTGGTTTCTATTGTTTCTGTTGAGAAGTCATCTGTCAGCCCCATTGTTGCTCTTAACATTTTCTATGAGTTTTAGCAGTTATATTCTGATGTGCCTAGCTGTAGCTTTTAAAGTATTTTTCCTGCTTGTGCATGTTCACAGCACATCTTGAATCTGTGACATGATATCTTTCATCACGGCATTCACCCTCTTCTCTCATCTTGTTCAGGACTCTAATGATAAGTGTCAGACCTTTTCACTATATCTCTAAGACCCTTCTTGGTATTTTTCCATTCTTTTGGCTCTTTGTGATTCAGTCTGGATATTTTCTACTGACTAGTCTTCTCCATTAATCTTGCCTTCATTTGTGTTTAATCCTATCAATTGAGTTTTGTTTGTTAACCCTGTATTTCATTTAAAAGTCAATCCAGTTTCTAACTTTTTTTTTTAAGAGGTAGGGTCTTGCTCTGTTGCCCAGGCTGGAGTGCAGTAGCACAATCACAGGTCACTGCAGCCTTAAACTCCTAGGACTTAAGACTCCCAAGTAGCTAGGACGATAGGCAGGTGCCACCATGCCTGGCCAATTTTTAAATTTTTTGTAGAGATGGGGTTTTGCTGTGTTGCTCAGGCTGATCTCGAACTTCTGGCCTCAAGTAATCCTCCTGCCTCTGCCTCCTAAAGCACTGGGATTACAGGTGTGAGCCACCATGCCCAGCCTGAGTTTTTAATTTCATCTATCATAATGTTCAGTTCTACAATTTTATTTTTTAAAAAATAGTTTCCAGTTCTCAAATGAAATTACCAATCTTGTCATCTATTCTCCTTTCTCCTCAATATTTAATTGCACTGCCCTTTTTTTTTTTTTTTTTTTTTGAGACAGAGTCTCGCTCTATCACCCAGGCTGGAGTACAGTGGCGTGATCTTGGCTCATTGCAAGCTCCACCTCCCGGGCTCACGCCATTCTCCTGCCTCAGCCTCCCGAGTAGCCGGGACTACAGGTGCCTGCCACCACGCCTGGCTAATGTTTTTTTTGCATTTTTAGTAGAGACGAGGTTTCACCATGTTAGCCAGAATGGTCTTGATCTCCTGACCTCGTGATCCACCCGCCTTGGCCTCCCAAAGTGCTGGGATTACAGGTGTGAGCCACCATGCCTGGCTAATTGTACTGCTTTTAAAGTTCATGTCTGCAAACTCTAATATCTGTTTTTCTTTTCTTTTGCTCTTCAGTCAGTTGATCTTATTTTTTGATATTCATGGTAATTTTTCATTAAATACTAGATATTTTGAAAAATGAAATATCAAAGGAGATATACAAGGCTCTGGATCTTCCCTCAGACAGGATTTACTTTTACCTCTGGGAAAAGTAGGCTTGAGATAAACTTGACCCTGGGCTTTGTAAGAGCTGGTCTAGTTGTGATTAAACCTTACTCTCAGGTTGTAGCCCTTCAGGAGTTTTAGCTAAAAATGTGTGTGTGTGTGTGTATATATACACATATATGTGTATATATTAATATAATATATATGAATATGATA
>NW_012116278.1:3152170-3259551 GCF_000951035.1 Colobus angolensis palliatus | reverse complement strand
TATACAAAAATATATATATTTCTCTAACCAGGACTCTTCTTTCATGGTGAGTCCTAAACCTCCAATTTTTGTTACCCCAAGCTGTGAGACTTCTGAAAGCTTTACTCTGCTTTTCAGCTACTTGGACTCTGTTTAGGGCTTGGCAGGTGCCTCAAGGGGATAAGAAGGCTTCATTGTTCATCTCCTCTCTCTGTACTTTCCTCTTCAGCATCTTGGCCCCTCATGTCCTCACTGTGTTGATATCTCTCTGATGCATTCAAACACATTTAAGAAAAAAAAAAACAATTGCTTTTAAACTGCTGTCAGCAGGAGGGTTGGTCTGATATAAACTAGTTTGCCATGATCAGAAGTAAATCCAGCTGTGGCCTCCATGATTATTTTTATTGTTATTATTTGAGAATCCTTCAAAGAAAGATGTCACCCTGTGTCTGAGAGCCCTTTAAAAAAGTCACAGCATGGAGGCTTCTTTGCATCCCTTCTGTGAAGGAGTTTCTAAATTATCAAAACAGGAAGTAACATTTAAGGAGCATCTTTTTTTTGTGTAAAGCACCTGCTATAGTTGTTGCAGGAAGCAGCTCCAAGAAATAAGGAACATGGGGTTTGCTGGGGAAGGAAAGTGGGACCTTGGCATGGGAGGAGGTGAGGAATGCATAGGACAAGGGGAATCTGGGTAGGAGGGTCCAGTGGATACAGTATGAGAATGGGCAGTGGAAGAGGACTCTGGACATGAGGTCTGGGAAAGTGAACTGTATGTTCACCCAATGGATCCCATGGGGAAGAGGTACCACAATGCAGTGAGCTGACAACTCCGCACATATGTGGTAAACCCCTCTGCTTCCTTCCAGCTACAGTTCTTTTACCTTTTCCTGCTAAATATTACCAACCTTCTTAATAATGGCCATCCAGATGTCCCACAGGCCCCTCCAGCTTGGAATAGCCCAAAATTAAGTGATCTGCTGTGTGTTGTCCACTTGGCCTCAATACCACAAGGACCCTATTCCCTAGAATCTTCTTTCCTGTACGGTTCTGAGTTAGAATTGGCCAGCCTTGCTTGAGAAATACGACTCAAGGTCCTCTTCATCCTTACTGCTGCTGCCCCACTGTAGGCCTGTATCGCTGTCTGTCCTGATTGCCTAGGCAGTCGCTTACTTTGTTTTGTTTTGTTTTGGTAGAGATGGGGTCTTGCTGTGTTGCTCAGGCTGATCTCAAACTCCTGGCCTCAAGTGATCCTCCTGTCTCTGCCTCCTGTAGTTCTGGGGCCACAGACATAAACCCAGCCTCTTAATTTGATTTCTGCATTAGTCATGATCCAACTGGGAGACCGAAACCACGTAACAATTTGAATATGAGAAGTTTAATATAAGTACTAACTAGAACAGGGGATTGGAGTAATGAAGGAGTGGTAAGAAGTCAGGAGAATTTTAAAGAATATAGGAATAATGGGCATAAGGAGCAGCCAGCACCCCTAGAACTAAGAAAGAACACCCCCAGGCTCTATCCCCAGCTAAGATCCAGATCTTGCTGGGAAGGGGGTGGCTGTGGCTTACAATGGCAGAGAAGTCTGGGAGAATGTTCTAGAGTCTGCCCTTGGGTGCCAGGGAAATCTGTCATGGAACGGTGTCTGATTAGAGGCACACCTCCTATTTGTGGGGGACACTAGGAGAAGCTGTTAGTTGCAAAGTGCTACTGACCACCATCCTCTGCAGGATTCCTGTTCTGGAAAAGTTACCTGCACTGCAGGAGGGTGATGTTGGAGAAGCTGTGAGTTGTGTGCTGTTAAGATGGGCCCCGAACGACCAGGAAGGAAGGCCCTTTCCTCCTCCAATGTCTCTAGCACCCCCTCCTGACAGAGCCTAACATTGCACCAACTACCAACATAAAAATATTTAAAGGGCCAGTTCCATTTTTGAAGAGCAGGCAATGAACAGTCAATTTGGGGTCCAGAGCAATAACTGAATGTCATTCTACCATTATCGAGGGGCTGCATAACCAAGTGGTTAAGAGTGTGGACTCTGCAGTTGCGTTTTTGAGTTCAAGTCTTAGCTCTGGCACTTAATGTGTATTAGTGTAAACCTTAAAAGATTTATTTAACCTGTGTCTCAGTTCCCTAATCTGTAAAATCAGGTAGTAATAGTTCTAACCTTTTTGGGTTATTTTGCTGATTGGGTTGATATTTATGAAGCACTTAGAAGAAGACCTGGCACAAAGTAAGCAATGTACCGGACTGTCTATTGCGATTATTATTATACTCAAATTGTGGTGACACGCGCCTGTAATCCCAACTACTTGGGAGGCTAAGGCAGGAGAATCTCTTGAACCCAAGAGATGGAGGTTGCAGTGAGCTGAGATCACGCCACTGCACTTCAGCCTGGATGACAGAGCGAGACTCTGTCTCAAAAAAAAAAAAATCCATCCTTCAAATTGTAGCCAGGATTGGCTTTTCATTGAAGGTATGACTTTTACTCCACAATTCCATGGCCATATTCCTTTATTCTTCACTTTTCTGAGGCAGGGCAGGCACAAGGAGTGCTAATTAATAAGTTGTCTTCTGGCCGGGTGCGGGTGGGTCACGCCTGTAATCCCAGCACTTTGGGAGGTCGAGGTGGGCGGGTCACCTGAGGTCAGGAGTTTAAGACCAGCCTGGCCAAAATGGCAAAACCCTGTTTCTACTAAAAATACAAAAATTAGCTGGGTGTAGTGGCACGTTCCTGTAGCTACTTGGGAGGCTGAGGCAGGAGAATCCTCAAACCTGGGAGGTGGAAGTTTCAGCGAGTGGAGATCGTGCCACTGCCCTCCAGGCTGGGTGACAGAGCAAGACTCCATCTCAAATAAACAAACAGAAAGGCGATGTCTTCCAACTCACCTTGTTTGTTATGGTCTGAATGCTAATGTCCCCCCAAATTCATATGTTGAAATCTTAACTCCCAAGGTGATGGTTTCAGAATTGCAGACTTTGGGAGGTTTAGGAGGATTAGGTCATGAGAGCAGAGCCCTCATGATTGAGATTAGTGCCCTTATGAAAGAGCCTGAGAGAGACCCCTCACCCCTTCTGCTATGTGAGAACACAGCGAGAAGGGCCCTCTATGAGGAACAGGCCCTCACCAGACACTGATTCTGCTAGAGCCTTGATCTTGGATTTCCCAGCCTCCAAAACTGTGAGAAATAAACTTCTGTTGTTTGTAAGTCACCCAGTTATGGTATTTTATTTTAGTAGCCTGAACAGACTATGGCACTGTTCATAGTACAAAAGTCGGAAATCAGGCTGTGTCACTTTGTTGCTTAAAACTCACCTGTGGCTTACTGTTGTTTTCAATATAAGAGTCCAGCTCCCTTTCCCTGGATACAAAGCTCTTGATGCTCTGTTCACCCCCACCAAACCCTGGCTCAGGTTTTCACTTGAGTTACTCCAGACGTGGTACTTTGCTACCCTCATGCCTTCCCAGGTCGTGTCCCTATTTTCCAACTTTGCTGATTGTATTCCCTCCTTCTGGAATATCATCCCCTCTCCTTTTGGCTAACTCCCTTTCAACCTTCAGAAAACTGAAGCACCATCTCCTCCAGGAAGCCTTCCATGAATCCCCGAGTCAGTGGCAAAATGCTTCTTTGTCATTTTGCTCTCCAAGTGTTTGCCCTGTTATGGCAGAGTGATACACTTCTGTGCCTGGCTCCCTGGCTAACGTGGAAACCATGTGGGGTCTTCTGCATATTACTCACAGTTGCATGCTCCCTGTTTCAGCACGAGCAGTGCTGCGTATCTGCACTGGCTACCTGTTGCATAACTCTAGGGCTGCTGTTTGCAGAGTTTTTCACAACCTGCCCTGCTGTTCCCTGTGGCCCTGAGCGTCAAATGGAGTCGCACAGTAGGTGAGCAGAATCGTGCCCTCAGGCTCTGGACGTTTATGACAGCGGCCTGTTATGCAAACTGGCCTCTCCTAATAGAGCACTTCCTTGTTAGGTTGGTTAGGAGTGACTGAAAAAAAAATGTGTTAATGTGTTAAAATGATAAAACCACATTTCTTTCCAAGAGGTGCCAGGGTCTAATTGCTCCACATTCTTGGGAATCTCAGAGGTAGGGCTGGCAAAGGGGGAAGGAGGAGAGACACTTCCTCTGATGTGACCAAGGACTTTAACTGGAGGCAGCTTCCCCAGTGGTGGCTTTTTCAGAAGCTGGAGTGACTCTTGGTGGTGGCACAGGAATGGCTCAGACGTCTTCTCCTTCTGCAGGGGAGTTTCTGAATCAGTCTTCATGACTCCTGTCCACCACCCTCTTCCTCATGGAAGCGCAGCAGCCATGCAGCCTCAGGGACCATGTGGGTGCCGCCGACTAGAATGCTCATGGCCTCCTAAGGGTGCACACCTTGAGCATCATGCGTTTGTCATGGGGGAGGTGTGGATGTCTGTTTGGTGCAGCACTGTGGAGAGAATTTGTGTTCAGATCTGAAAGAATAGAGGAATAAACTTATCCTGGGTAAAGGCTTTGAGTGATATGTGAATAACCTGTCTTGGCCATACTCCACTCAGAGACTCCTCAGATCATTCATGGCTTTAAAAATAAAAGTTTGCTTGTATGAGCTAAGAATGATCTCAAGCTGGGTAAAGCAATGGAGATTTTAGAGTTTACTCATTACCTCAGCATGGCCCAGCCGATCCTAATACACATCCACAGATATCATTTGCTGAATGTCTTCTTTGTGTGTGGCCATATGCATTCACTTACACACAGTGTCTCCCTTCATCCTCTAACAGCCTGCACAGTGGGTGATATATTATTGTTATCCTCATTTTGGAGAGAAGGATGCTGTGCTTAGAGAGGGAGGGTCGGCGACATGCCCAAACTCAGTAAGCAGCTGAGGCAGAGTTTAAACTACCATCTGATAAAATACCACAAACTCAGTGAGAAATTAAATAAATCAATAAACTACTATGGAGGACTAAAGCCAGTGATTTCAACGAATCTAATCTACTACGTAATAACTAATCTCTAATAACTGATAGAGTCTTTAGGTTGTGTTGTTACAGGTTTGAGTACGCCCTTTCCACACTCCCAGAAGGCTGAAACAAACCTGAGCATGTCCCAGCAGGAGGTGGCTGGGGAGGCCGAGGCACAGAGAATCATCAGATGTTCCCGACACTATCACACACCCATGCCTGGAACCTACTAAAGGACCGTGGATGATGCTGTTGGAACATTCTTGGATTGTGGAAGCCAGCAGTGGTAGAAGACCCCTTGCTGGCCTTGCGGCAACAACAGAAGATCTTGGACCCCATGTTTTGGTGGGTGGTGGGAGGAGGAAAGGGCACTGGGGCTCCTGACTCTGAAGCTCCAATCCCAGAAACCCATTGTTATTTAAGCACTGGGTCATAGTGGGCCCTCCCCTCTCTCTGACCTGCTGTAGCTCCCTGTGGCCAGCAGTTCCAGGCCCACCTGCCTGGGCCCACCACTCTGAGGGCCGGTCTTTCCTCAAGTGTGTACATTTCTCCACCTGTGGAAAGGACTTGGAGCCTCCACTCTGCCAGTCTTTACCTGTAGCATCGCCTTCTTGAACCGCAGATGTTGGAGGTCCGGCACAGTTCTCTGGGCAGCGTCGTTTTCTAGATGAACTTAAGACTGTAGCTGAAAAACGTGAATCTCTTCTTTGCCAGGTCCTATAGCAGCAGAACCCCAGGAGATGCGGCAGCCCACACAGACAAGCTCGTGTTTAAGAGCCAGATTTGCCTTCTCTCTAGGTGTATGTGTGCTCTTGGGTGGGTTCTGTAATCTCTTCGTGCCTCGCTTTATTTTATTTGTTTATTTTTTGAGACAGAGTCTTGCTTTGTAGCCCAGGCAGGAGCGAAGTGGCGTAATCATAGCTCACTGCAACCTTGAACTCCTAGGCTCAAGTGATCCTCCTGCCTCAGCTTCCTGAGTAGCTGGGACTCCAGGTGTGTGACACCAAACCACCAAACCTAGCTTTTTTTTTTTTTTTTACTTTTTGTAGAGACGGGATCTCACTATTCTTCCCAGGCTGGTCTTAAACTCTTGGCCTCAAGTGGTTCTCCTGCCTCGGTCTCCCAAAGTGCTGGAATTACAGGCATGAGTCAATTTGCCCAGCCACTGGCCTCCCTTTCTCATGTGGAAAATGAGAACAGTAATACCACCTTGGAGTGATGAGTGTTTAATTATCTGTAAACTGGCTGCTCTGATGGGAGGTGCCTCAAAATGCTTTCTGTGCTCATTGTCTTCCCATATGGTTTGTTGGCTCCATTATTCTAGCTGGGCCCAGGTCGCATGGGAGCATGATGATGCAGCCCAGCTTCGCTGGTCCCAGTCCTGGCACTGCCACTAACTTGCTGTGTGGCTTTGGGCTAGCCCATGCTGAGGTCCCCCGCATCTGCCACAGGAAGTCAGTGGGCTGCATCATCCATCTTTTCAAGGACTCTCCCAGCTCTGATGACCCAAGGTTGTAAGTCTATCTTATTCCCAACCTCCTTTCTCTTTTCCAGGCTCTGGCCATCTGCTCTTGCTCCCCTTTCTCTGTGGCCAAAGCCCCACTTTGGAAATTTCCATCATCAGTGGTTGTGTGTCAGTCACAGCACACTGGGTTCACTCCATGGCCTCATCCTTGGGCAGTGGCTTCCCACCTGTCCAGTGCTCCTCTCCAGCCTCAGTCACCAGCATCTCTTACTTGGATTATTGCAACGGCTCCAAAGCATCAGCATTAAGCATCAACACAGATGAATCCTCCTCCTACAGACATTGTATCATGTCACACCTCTGCCCAGAACCTCCCAGTGGCTTCCAGTATCATGCAGAGTAAAAGAAAAGTCCTTCCCTGGGCCTCTCTTGAAAAAACTCATAATCTAACCATTTATCCACCTGTCCCTCACTGTCTACTGATACTTTACCCTTCATCCCTTTCCTGCCACACCAAACACGCTGCTCTTTGCGTTTGTTCCACCTTCTGCTGGAATGCTCTTCCCCTAGAGATCCACAAGATTCATTCTCTCACTTCTTTCACACCTTTGCTTAGAGAACACTTTATCTTTTTTTTTTTTTTTTTTTTGAGATGGAGTATCGCTCTATTGCCCAGGCTGGAGGTCAGTGGGGTGATCTCAGCTCACTGCAAACTCCGCCTTCGGGATTCAAGCGATTCTCATTCCTTGGCCTCCTGAGTAGCTCGGATTACAGGCACGCACTACCATGCCCGGCTAATTTTTGTGTTTTTAGTAGAGACGGGGTTTCACCATGTTAGCCAGGCTGGTCTCGAACTCCTGACCTCAGGAAATCTGCCTGCCTCGGCCTCCCAAGGTGCAGAGATTATAGGCGTGAGCCACCACACCCGGCCATGAACACTTTTTCTAGTGAGGCCTTCTCTGGCCCATTTACTCTATTTAATTATCTCCATTTATTCCCTCTGTTTAAGCCTCCTCCCCACTCCCAGCACTCTCTATTTCCCTTCCCCACCTCATGCTTCTCTGCAGCCCTTGTCATGTTCAGAAGTAGCCTAGAATTTATTTATGTTCTCGTACTCACTTTCCCATTAGTAAAGTCAGGAAGGCAGGGAGTCTCCTGTGTTCGCTGCTGAGTCCCCAGTGCAGGGTGTAGGACAGGTGGTTAACAGCATTTGTGGCATGGTTGGATGAACCTGTATGTATCTCACTTTGGTTCAGGGTCCAAGCAGGTGCTGTCACCAGGGAGCAGCAAGGAATGTCACAACCAGCAGGACACCACCTGCCTCACCCACCTGCCAAGTTGATTGATGGCTTTATGGGTGACTTATAGGGTTGCTTTTGGCTGCCTGCTGGTGGGACCACCTCTCTTCCCCACCCTCTCCATCCCAAACTTGCTTTTCCTCCTCTCATGTTTCCTATTTTGGAGACAGGTACCACTATTCATTTTGTGTCTGCAGCTAGAAATGGGGCACCCCTTACCTCCCGTCTGTTCACATTCATCAAGGCCTTTTGAATCTATCCCATAAATATCTCCATTGTCGGCCACCCTCCATTCCCATTGCCCTCACCACTAGCGCCTCCTGTCTTTGGATCCTGACCACTGCTTTCCCACTAGCCTCTCTGGTGGCTCATCTGCAACCAGAAGATCTGTCCCTGGTGCCAATCCTGTTAGGTCACTCCTCCTCTGCCTTAAACCCTCAGTGGCTCCCCTGTTCTGCTGTTCAAACTTGTCTGAGGAGCTGCCCCTGTCAACTTTGCCAGCTCCACTGGTTCCAACTCAGTCACTACTCTTCGGCCATAGGAGCTGCTGGCTGTGCTCCAGACTTTCTCTTACTGTTCCATCCCTGTGCCTCTGCACAAGCTGCAACATGCACAGCTCAGGTGTCACCTCCATCAAGAAGCTCAATCCTTCACCCCATTCTCCCTTCCATGAACAGGCTTTTTTTTTTTTTTTTTAATCTCAGAAAGTTATGGGAATAGAAATAGCCATGATGTCAAGAACACTGACATTCATTGAGCATTTGGGCAGGTCCTTTGACATCTCTGAGCTCATTTCATTTTCCTCTCAACCTTGCAAAGAAGGGACTTTGTCTGATTTTCCAGATGGAGGGAATTGAGCCTAAGAAAGGTGACTTGCTCAGGTGTGGCAGCCAACAGGAACAGCTGGGATTTTAATGTAGTTTTATCTGAAGCCAGAGTTTATTCTGTCTATACAATAAATGAGATGTTCAGAACCACCTTGACCTCCAAGAGTTGATGGTGAGTGGTTTTTAAATGGAAAGACTCCATCTGAAGTCTGGCAGAACAGCATAACAGTTAAGAGCACACTCCTTTTTAACTTAGATGGACTTCAGTTCCTAATTCCTGTTGCATCTTGCTGTGTAATTTCGGGCCACTTAGCCTCCTTGAACCTCAGTTTTCCAGTCTGTACAATGGTATGGTGAAACCTACCCGCAGAATGCCATTGTGCGGATTTGGTGACATAAAGATGTCAAGTGCTTTGCAGGGTATCCGGCACATAGCAAGCGTTTAATGTCACTGAGATGCTGGCTGGGACGGAGTGGGGTGTGGTGTTTCTTGCATTACCAATGCCCGCCTCTAGAGGGAAGCAGGAGCCAAAGAAAAGGGCCCTTGGGCTGTCCCCAGTGGATTGTGAGTTTTGGTTCTCTAGGGACCCCACAGCACTTTGATCAGAGTAAGAAAGATCAATGAGGTCAAACAGGAAGTCGTCTGGAGCTAGGGGAGCCCTTAGGAGGGGAGACTGGGACCCAGAGACAGAGAAACAGTGGGGTCAAGGCAAATAAGGGGTGCTTCTTGTAACAAAGTGAATTGGTGTCCTGGAGTGTTGCGGGCATTTTCTATTTTAGTACAGAAAAATTACCCCCTCCCACCTTTAGGTCTAACCTATGAGCCTCACTCACCTGCAGCTGGCAGAGTGGACAGGAGGCTGGCAGTGATGTCACAGAGTGGGGGAACCAGGGAATGTTGGAGACAGTGGGGTTTGGACTGAACCACAAAGGGAGGAGGGAGGACATATGCTGAGCCCCTCTCCAGGGGCCCATCACTTTGTCCACCATGCCATAATGTCCACTGTCCCTATCAGGTCGGCTGGAGTGGTTCTGCCCCACTTGTCTCTTACCCCTTTTGGATTAGTAGGCAGCCAGGCGTGTTCTTCTGGGGCTGCTAGAGGAAGACACAGCAAGCCCCACTGTGAAAACACATTCCTAAGCCCCTGCTAGTGTCCTATCTGCTGTGTTTTCATTGGCCAAGCAAGTCACATGACAATTCAGTCCCTTATCACCAGGAAGGGGTTGTTGGTGAATTCCCGACCGCTGCTGCCTCCTCTCCTGTCCTGGCCTCTGTGCTATTGTGGCAGAAACCTGCCCCAGAGTGGGCTGCAGATTCTCCCAATGTGATTACATGGGGCCCACCCAGGTAACTGTGGATTACCTCAAGGTCACCGATTAGCAACCTTAATTGTATCTTCAACTTTAATGTTTCGCAGTGGGGTCATTATTCTGTCTACCACAGTGTTTAAACACTTGTATCAAGAAAATAAAAGAATGAAATAATTTCCCAATTCTAAAAGCTGGAAAAAGAACAACAAAGTAACCAAAAGTTTAAAAGCAGAATTTACATCTAATTAATCAAAATCTTTTTTTGAAAAAAATTAACAAAATAGAAATACTATGTAGCTTAATCAGGAAAAAAAGGAGAAAGCGCAAATATATAAAATTAGAAAGAATGAGGGGGAAATAATTGTTGAAACAAAAGAAATTGTAAAAATCTTGAGAGTCCATAACATACTTTTATTTTAAAAAGTTTGAAAAACTAGGAAGTAGATAATTTTCTGGGAAAATACAGTTTATTAAATTGACTGCATTAAAGATAGAAACTATCAATTTCTGTAGAAGAAATTTATTAAGGAATTACCCTCCCCCAAATAGGCAACAGGTCCAGAGAGTTTCACAAGGAGAGTTTCACCAAGCTTTGAAAGACCAGTTACAGTACTACATAAATTGTTCTAGAGCATTTAAAGTAAAACTTCCAAATTCTTTTTGTGAAGCTAATGTATATTGATAACCACATCTGATAGGGATAATACAAAAAGAAAATTACAAGGCAATGTCACCTACCAATACTGTTACAAAAATACTTAATAAAATATTAGCGAACAGAATCCAACCTCATAGTATGAGGATAGTAAATCATGGTCGGGTGAAATTTATCTGTGGAATGGAAGTTTGATTCAATATAAGTAAAGAAATTATGTGCCTTTTTTCTTATAGATGTGGAAAAAAGAAAACAGAGGGAGTTGATGGCTATTATATTCATATGATAAAATGGCACTCTCTCTTTATCTCTACCTCTAAGCCTTTGCCCTAAACTCAACTTCTTCCTTAATGTGCAAATACTGGAGCTATTTAAAATCAGGAACAAAGCACAGATATCTACTAACTTTAACATTGTACCGGTGTCATTAGCCATTACAATTAGACAAGGTAAATCAGACATAAAAATTAGAAGAAGAAGTTAAAGTATTTCTACTTGCAGATGACATAATAGTATTACTGGTAAACCATTGGAAAGCAGAAAGAAAACTACTCAAACAATGAAAGAATTCAGAAGGGAAGCAAGGCATACAATTAGCATACTGAACTCAATAGTGTTATTATACGCAAGCAATAACTACAACAATAGTGAGAGAGAAAACTCCATTTACAATAGCAACAAAAGATAACATACTTAGGAATAAAGTTAATAAGAAATTTGCAAAATTAATATAAAGAAAACTTGAAAACAGTCCTGAAAGCCGACAAAGTAGGTTTGAACAAATGAAAAGCCATTGCTTGGTGGTTAGGAAGAATCAATGTTATAGATGTGTCAGTTCTTCCTGATTTATAATTTTCCCTAAGTTAATCTATAAATTTAGCACAATCATGATGAAAATAACATCAAGATTTTTTCTGACGCTAGACAAATTGATCCTAACATTTACATGAAAATACAAACAAGAATAAAACAGGCAGACTCCCCAGTGGAGTAGAATAGAAAGTTCAGAAAGAGACAAAAATATATATGAAAATTTAGTATATGATAAAGGTGTCATCTCAGATGGATGATTGGACCAAAGATATTCTCCTTAATAAATATGCTGAAATGACTAAGTAATCATTAGGAGAAAGTGTAAAGTTAGATCCATACTTCCTAAATACATAATAATAAATGCCAAATGGAACAGGTTATACTTCTAATATATAATGCTATACAAGCAAATGAAGAAGTGTGGGTGAATTCCTCTATAAACTGGATGTAGGGAAAGGCTTTCTAATGATAACCCGAAGTCCAGATTCAATGAAACATTAATAAACTTGACTTTGAGGAGCTAGTATTTCTAGTATATAAAGAGTACTCAAAAATTAATGGGAAAAATAAAAAAGAGTAGAAGACATAAACAGATAATTAATAAAAACATATAAAAATGACCCTTAAACATATGAATAGATGTTAGTCTTCACTCATGGTAAGAGAAATGCAAGTTAAAACCAAAATGAGATACCATTTCTCACCTGTAGGATTGGGAGAGGCTAAAGAGTTGCTGAGGGCATGGGGAAACAGGTATCTCAGATATCATATACTCTTATAGAAGAGAGCTTGGGAGCATCTAACAAAACTGTGTATGTTTATTCATTTGGCTAAAAAGTTCATGCTTATAAGTTAACCCTAAAGGTACACTGTATATATCTGTTCTCATGTGTTATTAAAGATATACCTTGGCCTGGCACAGTGGCTCACGCCTGTAATCCCACACTTTGGGCGGTTGAGGAGGGTGGATCACCTGAGGTCAGGAGTTCGAGACCAGCCTAGCCAACATGGTGAAACCCTGTCTCTACTAAAAATACAAAAATTAGCCGAGCGTGGTGGTGGGCGCCTGTAATCCCAGCTACTCGGGAGGATTGAACTCCTGAGTTCACTCACTTGAACTCAGGAAGTGGAGGCTGCAGTGAGCTAAGGTGGTGCAAATGGGGAAAATGTGAATTAAATAATTGGTGACTCTGGGTAAAAGGTAACCGGGAATTTCTCTGTATTATTTTTGCAACATTTCTGTAAATTTGGAATTATTTCAAAAGGTATCCAAAAAGCTAAAATTTTTTCTCCTTCCTCTCTTTCTCTTTTTTCTTTCTTCCTTTCTTTCCTTTCCCTCCCTCCTTTCTTTTTCTCTTTCTTTCTTTCTCTTTCTTTTCTTTCTTTCTTTCTTTCTTTCTTTCTTTCTTTCTTTCTTTCTTTCTTTCTTTCCCTCCTTCCTTCCCTCCCTCCCTCCTTCCTTCCTTTCTTTCTTTCTTTCTTTCCCTCTCTCTTTCTCTTTTTCTTTCTTTCTTTCTTTCTTTCTTTCTTTCTTTCTTTCTTTCTTCTTTTCTTTCCTTTCTTTCTTTCTTTCTTTCTTTCCCTCTCTCTTTCTCTTTCTCTCTTTTCTTTTCTTTTCCTTTCTTTCTCTGAGCCTTGTTCTGTTACCCAGGCTGGAGTGCAGTGGTGAGATCTCAGCTCATTGCAACCTCTGTCTCCTGGGTTCAAGTGATTCTGCTGCATCAGCCTCCCTAGTAGCTGAGATTACAGGAGCATGCCACTATACCTCACTGATTTTTGTATTTTTAGTAGAGATGGGGTTCCACCGTGTTGACCAGGCTGGTCTTGAACTCCTGACCTCATGTGATCCACCTGCCTCGGCCTCTCAAAGTGTTGGGATTACAGGTGTGAGCCACTGTGCCCGGCCAATAGGCTAACTTTTTAAAGCTTAGTTAGATGTGACAATATATTTAAAAATAATAAGACATTATTTGGTAAGGGGGAAAGGAAAAGAAGAAGGACACATCCTCTGGTGCAATCAAGAACTTTAATTGGAGGCAGCACTTCCCATGGGGGCTTCTTCAGGAGCTGGGGTGACTCTTGCTTGGTGGCCCAAGGATGGCTCAGACGTCTTCTCCTCCTTCAGGGGAGTTTCCGAATTCATCTTCATGACTCCTGTCCACCGCCCGCATCCTCATGGAGGCGCCCCAGCAGCTGTGCAGCCGCCGGCTAGAATGCTCAGGGCCTCCCAATGAGGCACGGCTGGAATGGCCAGCGCTCCTGGCAGTAGCGGTTTAAGTTTCTCTTGTAAAAATTTCTTTGGGAAGCATATGCATTCAGATCTGAAAGAAGAAAGGAAAACATTATGCTGGGTGAAGGCCTTTGAATAGGGCTTGGATGAACTGTTCTTGTTGTTTGTATCCATTGCTGTATCAAGAATTCCTCAGATTCTTGAATCCCAAGGGACCCAAGGCAGCCCCTAGCTTAGGACTTGGAAGTCTTTTGTGATAGGAGGAGTTTCTTGCAGTGTGTTTTGCGTTGTGCTAGGTTGGTGGCTTCAGTGATGGTAGGCTGTCTGGCAAAGCACAGTGACATAGAAGGTAGGAGACTTGGGCCCATTGTGGCTCTGACACTTACGTCATTCCCTAGCGCACTCGCAGGAAGTCCCTTTCCCTCTGTGAACCTCACCCCTGTGGGGGGTGGGAAGGGCAGAAGGAAGGAGAGGGTGAGGTAGTGGGGTTCCTACCTTCTCAAGCTTGATTCAAGCAGAGCTGTTCCTCTTTGGTCTTTTATAGAAATTGGACTCTGTGAAATGTTGTTTTCAAGGGGGTTTCAAAATGACTGGGTTGGGTAATCCTTAGTTCTCAACAGGACTCCTGGGGTGGCTGTGAGTTATGTGAGACCACCTGGGCATAGAATTGCTGCCCAGCGATGTGGCTGCATTTCTTCTTCCTGGGCTGTGCCCCCGTCCTGGGATTGGGCATCTGTTCTTCCATGACCTGGAGGCATTTCACCCCCAGTTGAACTACATTTAATCCACAAGTGTTTTCTGGCATTGTTTACTTGCCATGCACCTGGCTGGATCTGGGGGCATAACAGGGAACAAAACTGATGTGGGCCCTGCCCTCCTGGCACTTACTGTCTAGTGGCCAAAGTAGACATCAACTAAGCATATGAAAAATACACGTATAAGATGATGACGCCAGGTGCAGTGGTTACACCTGTAATCCCAGCACTTTGGGAGGCCAAGGTAGGTGGATCACTTGAGGTCAGGGGTTTGAGACCAGCCTGGCCAACATGGTGAAACTCTTTCTCTACTAAAAATACAAAAATTAGCCAGGCATGTTGGTGGGCACCTGTAATCTCAGCTACTCAGGAGGCTGAGACAGCAGAATCACTTGAATCTGGGGGGTGGAAGTTGCAGTGAGCTGAGAGTAGAGATTGCACCACTGTACTCAAGCCTGGACAACAGAGGGAGACTCCATTTCAAAAAAAAAAAAAAAGAAAAAAAGAAAAAAAGATGATGCCACCAAGCTTTGAAAGGAAAGCATGGATGTGTGCCCTTTCCCCTCAGACCTGCTCCTCTTCATCCTCTTCCTAGCTTGGAAGATAGTGGAGTCAGGTCTTAGACTCTAGGGTCTCCCCAGTGTGCTCTGGAATATGACTGGGGCTGTTTGATGGGAGCGATTCCATCTCCCCATCTCGCTTAGCTGAAATATCAATGGGGTCTGGTTATCAGGACCAGGCTCCCTGTCTAGGGGTTTCTGGTCAGTGTTAGGACCCCAATTTGGGACTCACCCTCAAACTCACTGCTGCTGGAGGAAGTGCTCTTTTTTGACTGAATCAGGGGTGTTCTTGAAGGCAAATGGGAGGCTGCGTTAATGCGCTTGGGATTTTGTCTGTCAAGCACATCCTTCTGAAGCTGCAGATCTGGCAATGAGAATTCCACAGGGTCACATGGGGAGGCTTAGGTGAGATCACGGAAGTGAAGGTGTTTTGCAGGCTCTGAAGCAGCGCATACAGACAAGTGGGGGTTACTATGGGGTGGGGGTGTACCTGAAACTACCACCTCCTGTCCTCTGAGGGCTTCCCCTCACAAGTAGGTGCTGAATTCAAAGTGTGTATTTTAAAATAATACATTATATTTGTATGTATTTATGGGCTACATATGAAATTTTGTTATGTGCATAGAATGTATAATTATCAATTCAGGGCAAAGTATGTATTCCTTTTAAGACATTAACTTTTTTCCATTTATAAATGTAATGCATATGCTTTATAGAAAAGTTAGGAAATAATGAATAGTTTAAAGAGGAAAAAGTGACCCCAAACACCTCTTCCCCAAGTTATTATCACAGTTCCGGTCTTTTCCTATGCATATTTTACATAGTCCGTCATATCCTATGTATTATGGATAAATTTTACTTATTTATTATTTATTTTTTGAGACAAGGATCTGCTCTGTTGCCCAGACTGGAGTGCAGTGGTGTGATCATAGCTCACTGTAACCTCAAACTCCTCGGCTCAAGCAATCCTCCTGCCTCAGCCTCCCAAGTAGCGAGGACTACAGGCATGTGTCACTGCGCTCAGCTAATTTTTAAATTTTTTTTGTAGAGAGTGGGAGTCTCACTATGTTGCCAGGCTGGTCTCGAACTCCTGGCCTCAAGTAATCTTTTAGCCTCAGCCTCGCAAAGTGCTAGGATCACAGATGTGAGCCACCTCACCCAGCCCTGCATTTGACTTTATTTATATACATTATGGCATAAATAGTTTTTCATGTCAATAATTTTTAAAAATGGTTGTACAATATTCTAGTTTTTGAATAATGTAAGATTTATTTAACCAAAGGTCTAATGTTGGATTTTTTATTTTTTATTTATTTATTTATTTATTTTTTGAGGGAGTCTCACTCTGGTACCTAGGTTGGAGTGCAGTAGTGCAATCATGACTTACTGCAGCCTCGACCTCCTGGGTTCAAGCGATCCTCCCACCTCAGCCTCCTGAGTAGCTGAAATGAGAGGTGTGTGCCACCATACCTGGCTAATTTTTTTTTGAGACGGAGTTTCGCTCTTGTTGCCCAGGCTGGAGTGCAATGGCATGATCTTGGCTCACTGCAACCTCCACCTCCCGGGTTCAAGCAATTCTCCTGCCTCAGCCTCCTGAGTAACTGGGATTATAGACATGTGCCACCATGCCCAGCTAACTTTGTATTTTTAGTAGAGACGGGGTTTCTCCATGTTGGCCAGGCTGGTCTCAAACTCCCGGCCTCAGGTGATCCACCTACCTTGGCCTCCCAGAGTGCTGGGATTACAAACGTGAACCACCGTGCCCAGTCTGGCTAATTTTTTATTATTTGTAGAGGTGGGATCTTCCCGTATTGCGCAGGCTGGTCTTGAACTCCTGGGCTCAAGTGATGCTCCTACCTCCCAAAGTGCTGGGATTATAGGTGTGAGCCACTGTGCCCAGCCCAAATTTTTCTACCATAAATACTGTTGCAATGAACATTGTTGTATATGAGACTTTGTCTTTATATACTTCTAGGTTTCTAGAAGAACAACAACGAATTTTGTCGACAGTCTGAGCTGTGTTCTGTGATAGACGGCTCTGTCATTTATTAGCTGCATACCTTAACTATTTGCCTAACCCCCGCCTGCCTCTTCATTCAGATCTGCAAAATAGTATGTTCAATTTGAATACTAATGTCCACTTCTTCGAGTTATGGTGGGGATTAAATAATATCATTTTACTGTTAAAATGTGAAATATATGCTCTGAAACAGTAAGGGATTTATCTGATCACAGCTGGGTCCCCAGTGCCTAGACAGTGCTTTGCATATTATAGGTTCTCAGTAATTATCATCATCCCTCCCTTGGGAAAAGGCATTCATATTTTTAAGGTTCTTGATTTTTATTGTGACTCTACTTCCGGGGAAAGTATTTTAAAGACCCTCACATGTGGATTTCTGTCAGAACAAATCATTGTACTATCCTGTCTCTCAGTGGGAGTCTGCCAGGCTCCTGGCCATTTGTGTGAGTCCTAAATTTGGCTGATTTTGACAACAATGCTTCCTTTTTTTTTTTTCTGTCTGAAATAGTTGATTTTGATCCCTGATCTTCTCTGCTTGATCTCTTTTCCTGGATCTTCAAGAAGATTTTGATTACAAACTGAAGGCCAGGGTGTCTTCTCTGTCTCTCTCTCTTCCCTTGACATGGTAGCCTAGGAAGCCTCATGTTCCAGAGGCCCTGGCTAAAGATTAAAAGGGGGATGGCTGGTTTGTACTAGACTTTGTGTAAGCAAGAAATGCATTTTTATTTTGTAAACCATTGAGATTTCAAGGCTTATTTGTTTTAGCAGCAGAACATACTCTATCCTGATCAATACCTATATATTGTTTCTGTATGTTGAGTGCCTACTCTGTGCCAGACCCTGAGCCAGATGCTTATTTATATTGCCTCATTTTACCCTCCCAATGATCCTGAAAAATAATGATGTATTGTGAATAGCCCTATTTTACAGGTAAGGACAGTGAGGCTCAGGGAGATCAAGAGACTTGCCCAACTTCTGTGGCAGAACTGAGATTTGAACTAGCATGTATTGCCCCCAAAACAGGGATCTTAACCCACTATTTTTATAGTCTTTAATCCAGTGTTTCTCAGACTATAATGTATATTCAAATTTCCCTGGAGATCCTGTTGAAGTGCCAGTTCTGATTCAGTAGGTCTGGAGCAGGGTCTGAAAATGCATTTGTAACAAGCCCCCAAGTGATGCCAATATTGCTGGTCTGTAGACTACACTTTAAGTGCAAGAGTTTAAGCTCTCTTTTTTATTGGTTTGAGTACTTAGCTATCCAACACCCACCTCATTTTAAATTGGAATTATCACTCAAAAGATGAAGGCAGTTTGGGGGTATCCCAGCAGGTAGAGAGTGAGCAAACTGAGGTTTAGAGAGGCCATGCAGTAGAGTGTCCTTATCTGATACCTACTTTGGGTTGATGGCTTGTGCTCTTGGGTTTGACTGGGAACCTTGGAGTCATTGATGGCATAGGGCTCCTGACAGTCCCCGCAGCATAAACAGAAGATCTTCGAGATCAGGTTTTGGTGGGCTGCTGTTGGAGGCAAAGGAATGAGGGGCATGGGTTCTGGAATCTGAATTCCAGATGCCTATTGGAAATTGACTGTGGTGGCGGGGGGGGGGGTATCATTGGGTCAGCCTCTCCCAGGGTATTAACATAATACTCCTCCCCTCTCCCAAATCTTCTGTAGCTTCCCATGGCCAGCAGATCCAGTCCCTTCTGCCTAGGCCTTTTTTTTTTTTTTTTTTTCCTATTCTGTACAAATTTTCTTACCCATGGAAAGGAGTTGAAATCTCTACTCTGCCAGCTTTGTCTGCAGGGATGCCTTGTTGAATCAGCCGATCTTGGTTTGAGCCCAGTTCACTGGGCTGGGCTGTTTCCTAAGTAAACACAAGACTGTGGCTGAAAAACGCTAGTCCTTCACCTGTGTTCGCACTCCAGATAGGATCTGATGACAGCAAAATCCCACCTCATGCAGACACGCACGTAAACATGCTCAGGTTTCAGATAGCTCTGTGTCCTACCCCATTAACAGGTGCATGTTCTTGGGTGGATTCTTTACCCTTTTTGAACTTCACTTTTATCATGTGAAAAATGAGAATAGCAGTGCCTACTTTGCAGGAGTAAAGAATCATATATATGAAAAGTAGCTCCTGTGGTACTAGGTATACGATAAGTGCTCAATCAATGGTCATTCCTTTTTCCTCCCTTCTCTTCATGTGACTTCCTGGCTTCAAATGATCCCAGCTGGTCCAGGTCCTATGGAAAGGAAGCATATGGACTCGTAGCTTTAAATTCTGGTTTTGCCACTAATTTGCTGGACGGCTTTGGGTAGGTCCGTGCTTCTTTCTGTGTCTCCGGCTCCTCATCAGTAATAAGAAGTTAGACTAGATAATCTCTTCAAGGATCTTTCTAGTTTTGAAGGTCCAGGATTATAAGACCTTGCTTTAGTTCCCGATTCCTTTATTTGTGTGTCAAGTTTTTCAGATCTCTGGATACATTCTGTTCTCACTCCCCTTCTTGTGGCAAAACCCCCCTTTAAAAGGAAATTCTGATCATGGTATTGGCTAGGTGTACTTCACAATACCTCATTCACTTTGCTTTGTGAGTTTTGCCTTCGTTATAGGCACTTGAGTCTCATTTTCTCTACTGCCGTACCCTGGCCGGAGCCACCATCATCTCTTGCCTGAATTACTGCAATAACTTCCTAACTGGTCTCCTTATTTCTCTTACCCTGGACTTCCTCCATAATTAATACAAAAGGTGGGGTAGTTCTGTTAAAATGTATCATGTCATCTTTAGTTCAAAACTTCCAAGGACAGGAAAAAGTGGGAATAGTAGACGGAGTGATATAATATGGAAGGCAGAAATGGAAACTCAAATAGAATCAAATAGAAATTTTAGTTCTATAAAAACCAGTATCTGAAGAAAATATGTATTGGGTAGGGTTAACCACAGATTGGACAAAGCAAAAGCAATGATCAGTAAACCTGCAAAAAGGTCGATAAAAATCCAAACTGAAGCAGAGAAAGCAAAAAAGATTTAAAAAGGATGAAGGGTACACCAGTGACCTTGCGGGATGCTACCAAGCTGTGTAACATACACGCATTACTGGACTCTCAGAAGGACCAAGGACAGAAAAAATGTTTGAAGCAAGAGTGGCTGAAAATTTACCAAAATTTACCAAATGTGATAGAAAGCATCAACATAAGTACTCAGTGAGCACCAAACATGAAAAACAAAAAGAAAATCACACCTAGGCACATTTTAGTCAAATGGCCAAAAAGTAAACTAAAGAGCAGGCTCTTAAAACAACTGGAATAAATAAAGATGAAAAAAAGAACCTGTAAACCTTTCACTTCATATTCCATGAAAACATCCTTCAATAATTACGGCAAAATGAAGACATTATAAGATAAACAAAAATAGAGAGAATTTGTCTTTAGAAGACCCAGCCTGCAAAAAATGCTGAAAGATCAAAGGAAAATGATACCAGATGGAAATTCACGTTTACAGAAAGGGATGAATAGGATAAGAAATAGCAAATATGTGGGGGTAAATGCGAACTTTTTTTTTGAGACAGAATTTTACTCTGTCACCCAGGCTGGAGTACAGTGGCGTGATCACAGCTCACGGCAGCCTCAAACTCCTGGGCTCAAGTGATCCTCCTGCTTCAGCCTCCCCAGTAGCTGGGACTACAGGAGTGCACCACCACACCTGGCTAATTTTTGCAGTTTTTATAGAGACAGGGTCTCCCTATGTAGCCCAGGCTGGTCTTGAACTCCTGGACTCAAGTGATCCTCCCACGTTGGCCTCGAAAGGAGTGAGTCAAAAAGATTTTTTTCTCTTAGTCTTTCTTTTCTCCAAAATTGTTCAGTGGTTTCGCATATTCCTCAGAAGAAAAACCAAAGTTCTCACTTGGGTCTTAAGATATTCTGTAATGTAATCATCCTGCTTCCCTCCTGTCCACTCACAACCCTCATCACCAACTCTGTCTTCAGTTCCTTCAATTCCCCAATTCCATTTGCCCCCTTGCTGAGTTTTAAAACACAGCAAGCTCTCAACTCAACAATTTGTGCTTGTTTTACTCTCTACCTGGAATTCAGTTCTCTTAGATAACAACATTCTGTCATTACCTTCAAGTGTTTGCTTCAATGTCACCTTTTCTAGTGAGACTTTCTCGGTTGTATTTAACATTATACCCCCCGGGCCGGGCGCGGTGGCTCAAACCTGTAATCCCAGCACTTTGGGAGGCCGAGACGGGCGGATCACGAGGTCAGGAGATCGAGACTATCCTGGCTAACACGGTGAAACCCCGTCTCTACTAAAAAATACAAAAAACTAGCCGGGCAAGGTGGCGGGCGCCTGTAGTCTCAGCTACTCGGGAGGCTGAGGCAGGAGAATGGCGTAAACCCGGGACGCGGAGCTTGCATGAGCTGAGATCCAGCCACTGTACTCCAGCCTGGGTGACAGAGCGAGACTCCGTCTCAACAACAACAACAACAACAACAACAACAAACATTATACTCCCTTGTCCAGTACCCCAACACTTCCTAACTCTTCCTTGCTTACTTTTCAGACATTTTCTTTCTTTCCCTCCCTCCCTTCCTTCCTTCCTTCCTTCCTTCCTTCCTTCCTTCCTTCCTTCCTTCCTTCCTTCCTTCCTTCCTTCCTTCCTTCCTTCCTTCTTCCCTTCTGTCTCTCTCTCAGTCTCTCTCTCTCTTTCTTGACAGGGTCTAGCTGTATGCTCAGGCTGGAGTGCAGTGGCACAATCATGGTTCACTGCAGCCTTGAACTTCTAGGCTCCTCCTGCCTCAGCCTCCTGAGTAGCTGGGACTACAGGTGCATGCCACCATGCCCAGCAAATTCTTAATTTTTTTTTTTAAGAGAAGGGGTCTCACTCTATTGCCCCAGCTGGTCTTGAATCAAGTGATCCTCCCGTGTTTGCCTCCCAAAGTGTTGGGATTACAGGTGTGAGTCACCGTGCCCAGCTTCATTTCCTAACACTTTACATAATTTGCTAAATTACTGTGCCTAAGGTCTGCTTCTCCCCACTAAATTAGAAGTCACATGAGGTCATGGATTTTAGCTGTTTGGTTTACTGTTCTATTCTCAGTGTCTAGAGCAGTACCTAGTGCAGTGTGGGAAGTCAATAATTGTTTGTAGAATAAAAATTGAAGGTGTTTGTAGAATAAACTAGCATGTATTCTTGTCTTGAGTAAAAGCATTTGTGGGCCCTGGGGTCAGTAGAGAGGTGGGGGGTAGTTTTTGTGCCAGGAATATCACAAGCTGTAGGACACAGCTTACCCCATTCACATGCTAAGCTGACTCTGATGGTTTCATGAGTCAATTTTAGTTCTGCTCTCTGTTTACCTGTTGGAACTATTTTTCTTCCCCATCTGCTGCAAAGCATATCTATCTTCTTCCCGTGTTTCCTATTTTATGGGATGGTCCTATTATTCACTCTGTCTCTAGAGTCAGAAGCCTGCCAGCCTCCTGCTGTCTGCTCATGTTCATCAGTCTTTGAACTTTACTTTCCAAATATCTCTTCAGTCTGTCTGCCCAGTCAATCCTTTGCCATTTCCTTCACCAAAGTGTAAGCCACCATCACTTCTCACGTGGACCACTGCTTAAACTTTTTCATTGGCTTGTTTGCCTCCACCTAAAGCTAGAGTTATCTGGTAGACATATAAATCCTATCTCTCTTCTTCCCCAACAACCCTCTGCCCCACCAAGGGGGTCCCCAAGTCTGCAGGTCCAACTCCTTTTGTGATCACCACTGTTATTTTCTTCAGCCTCATCTTCTCTGGGTTGCACTCACCGCTCTACAGCCATAAGAGATGCTGTATAGGCAGCTCTCCCAATCACCTTTTACTAAATGGATCTGTTCACATCCTGTTCCCTCTGCCTGGGATGTTCTCACCTCAATCCTTCATTCATCAAACTCCAGGATTCAGCTCAGGGGCTACAGGAAGGCATGGGATGAGTTAGGAGTCCCTCGCTTGTGCTCCCACAGCACTCCCCCGCTGGCCCACCATGTTTTCCTGTATCACAGACTGTTATTGTACAGTGACTGCCTAACTCATGGTAAATGATCAATAAATACTTGCTGAAACATTGTCTTGTAACTGCCTATTGTTGACAGTCTGGATACTAGTTCATGAGCTTTTTCCTTTTTCTTTTTTTTTCTTGTTTTTTATTTTTTGAGACAGGGTCTCACTCTGACACCTGTGCTGGACTGTAGTGGCACCATCAGGGCTCATTCCAGCCTCAGCCTCCCAGGCTCAAGCGATTTCCCTGCCTCAGCCTCCTGGGTAGCTTGGAATACAGGCTCGCACTACCATGCCCGGTTATAGTCTCTTTTTTTTTGTTTTGTTTTGGTAGAGGTGGGATTTTGCCATATTGCCCAGGCTCATCTTGAATTCCTGGGCTCAAGCAGTCTCCCTGCCTCAGCCTCCAAAAGTGCTGGGTTATAGGCTTGAGCCACTGAGCCCAGCCAAGTCCAGCCAAGTTTTTTTTTTTTTCTTCTGCGTTTATTTACCATGTATTTACTGAAAACCTGCCATGTGCCAGGTACTGTTATGTGCTGCAGATATAGCAGTGAACAAGACACAAGATAGACAAATGTCCATGGAAGTAGGGACAGTATTTTATTCACTTTTGTATCCTCAGCATTCAGCCCAGGGATGGGCAAAGAATAGGTACTTTATACATATTTGTTGAATAAACACATGAACCTTCTTGACTGTTGGAAAAAACTATGCCCAGCAGATCTCCTTTCTCCCTTCCACTAACTGATTTTTAACTTTCTGCACATAAGCTGTTCCCTATGGTTAGATACGATGCAGGCTAGACACGTACAGATATCCCATTGTGTGGATTTTTTGGTCAAAGTGGGGGCACTCACTAGGTCCATTTAGCCCCAATCTCCAATAGTCTTTTGGATCTGCTGCCAGGTGAGGTTTCTTTTTTTTCCCCTAGACTTAGTGTCATGTCATGGGATTTTATTTTTTAAATGTGATTTGAGCTCTGATGTATTTTATTGAGCTCTCTTTAGTGGATTTATTTTGTTTTTCTATAATTTATAAAGAAATAGAAATTTATATAGGCAGTTAGATCTTTTGTTTTGGAGATGCACCATTTAGCAAACATCCTTGCTATTAATCTGCTTCTTTTTCTGCTACTTGCTTTAGTTTCCATTGTCTTCATCCACTTATAAAAATGCTTGCCTCATGGAGTTTGGCTTTGTTCCAGACTGCCTTGTGTATGTTGAATGTAGAAGGAAGTGCTTCATAAGAAAGGAATGGAAGCATAGCTCTGACAAGCCCCCACCATGCATCAGCCCTGAGTGGTTGGAGTTTTGTTGGAGTGGTAATTAATTTGTCTAGGGGAAATTGCTAAAACTTGAACTTGGGTCCCTCTAAACCTTTGTCAGCATGTGTTCTGTCTTGGTAAATCATAAAAGAAGGTCACTTTTTTTTTTTTTTTTTTAGCTTATATTCGAGAGTCAGTAATTTTCAGGTTGTTGATCATATGGCCTCTTTTAGGCTCTGCTTGGCCAAGAAATTCAAGATACTGTGCACAAGTAGAAACTGTTTATCAATTGTAGTGTACTCTTTCCTGCTTGTCATGGTCTCATCTGCATGAAGGTTGTTGCCTCTTCCTGGAAAAACTCCATATATATACTCCCACTATAGGTACTCTCATGTATTTGTCTTAATAAATGGCAAAAATTCACTAGATGACTTAGGATTACTGTAGCCATGATGACAAAGTTTTGATGTCAAAAATCAGATTTAAGAGGAGCTCTAGAGAAGAGAGAAGACAAAAATGTCAAACATATAATAGAAGGCTTCTTTGTCTGGAATGCTCTGGCCTCAGAAAGAAAAAAAAAAGAAAGACCTTACTCTCACTCAAACCTCTGACACCTACTTTCTTTGCTTCTCTCTTTCTCTCTCCACCCAACTTGATCTTTACTACCCACTTATACTCCTCTTATTCCTTCCCCTGGTTGCCCAAATAAATTTTTCAGGGAGCATTTTTCTGGAAAAGAACAATCACATTGCCCAATACCCGCCTAAAACTTCTGCACTGAAGGTAGATCCAGAGAGGCTGAATTTAAACCAAGTAAGAGTTGAGTTGGGTAAAAATAGAATCTTCCCAAATTTCAGAACAAAAGAAAGTTTGTTTTCTATATCCTGTGGGATTCAGGATTCTGTTCATTACTAATTGTCTTGGACTATCATATTTGTACCAATTAGTTCATTTCGTTGTTGACCTTCAGGCCAGGCACAGTGGCTCACACCTGTAATCCCAGCACTCTGGGAGGCTGAGACAGGAAGATTGCTTGAGTTTTGGAGTTTGAGACCAGCCTGGACAACATACCTCATCTCTACTAAAAATCAAAATTTAGCTGGGCATGGTGGTGTGCACCTGCAGTTCCAGTTACTCAGAGGCTGAGGAGACAGGATTGCTTGAACCTGAGAAATCAAGGCTTCAGTGAGCTATAATCATGTCACTGCATTCCAGTCCAGGCAACAACAGATCTTGACTCAAAAAAAAAAAAAAAAATAAATAAATACAATTTTTGACCTTCAACGATGGGGAAAATGTTTAAGAGTAGCAGGATGAGAAAGCTCAGAAGATTCAAATAACCCATCTAAGCCTAATATTTTTAAAAATGGACTTGAGAGGGTAAGAAAAATAGGAAGTATGCCACATGAAACTATTTCAAAAGATTTTCTCTTAAGGGTAGATAGGGCAAAGATTCATTAATAACAAACAAAATGATGAATCAATAGGTGACTTAATAGACTTCAGGACACTTTCAAAGGACATTCTGGGGCAAAGAGTATAAGTAAAAGGAGCCCTTTCTTCTCTGTGCAAAAGCTCATATCTAAAATAGGGGATTTAGAAAAAAATCAATTGGAATGGGAAATTCCATTAGTGTGGATATCTTCATCATTTTCCAAGAGTCCTAAAATGTTAACTGGAAATCAAAATAATCTTATGGCCTACTAGATAACACAACTGGCCCCTGAAATAAAGATAGGAGCAAAATTCCCTCTGTTCCTTAAGAATTTGGAGTCTGTGGAGAACACTTGCACTTACTGTATGTAGAAAGGTCATTAGAAGAACTAATGTTCCATGTCAGAAGGACAGCTGTCCGTATCTGTCTGCTGAGTCTTTCTGAGGAGACTTTTGCACTTAACACTTTCCTATCTTGCCTCTAAACTCCCAAGGGGCATTGTCTATAAATATAGATGAACTATACTGCTATAAATATAAGCTATACTGCTTGCTTGTTGATACGGTTTGTTTCTTATGTGGAGATCAGACTTTTCTATTCCAACTATGATTAAGACTAATTATTCTTCATGATGAATATTTAGACCATTCCAGTGCATGATTCTCCAGCACCCACAGTGGACTATGCCTTCTTATACAGAATCTGAAGGGATGAAACCCTTCTTGGGGGTTTAGCTACTAGTACGTGAAACAGACTTCTGAGGATTCTGAGTTGAACAATTTAAAGTGCTTTTTCCCCCCCTCACCTTGACTGACATAGAAAATCATATAGCCCACATCCTAGGGTACACCTGACCAATTTAAAATCCTTAGCTCAAGTAATTATGGATCACAGAAACCTTCGGGTTTTATTTTAGCTGATTAGGGGAGTCTGCACCATTGCTAACACTCCCTGTTGTGCCTGGATTAATATCACAGGTGAGGTTAATCTATAGCTAAGCCCAAAGAAAAAGCAGTCTGGCTATCAAAGATAGATGGTCATGCCAGGGAAATCATGGGGCATGATTCCAGAGAGGCTTTCACATCCTTTTGAAAATACTTTTAATTATCATTGTCCTTTTTCTTTTTTTTTCTTTTTTTTTTTTTTGAGAAGGAGTTTCACTCTTGTTGCCCAGGCTGGAGTGCAATGGTGTGATCTCGGGTCACTGCAACCTCTGTCTCCTGGGTTCAAGCGATTCTCCTGCCTCAGCCTCCCGAGTAGCTGGGTTACAGGCATGCACCACCACACCCAGCTAATTTTGTATTTTTAGTAGAGACGGGGGTTTCTCCATGTTGGGTCAGGCTGGTCTCGAACTCCCAACCTCAGGTGAACTGCCAGCCTTGGCCTCCCAAAGTGCTGGGATTACAGGCATGAGCCGTTGCGCCTGGCCTTCATTATCATTGTCTTGCATCATTCAGGTTCTGTTGTCTAGAGAGCTGAATGCTTTATGTAGCCTCTGGTTTGACAAATGGTGCAACAAATGATTCAAAGACAAAAATGAGAAAGAAATGAGGCAGACTGATACTCAAAATGAAAACCAGGTATCTGTACATGGAAAAATGGAACTGTGTTTTCAAGAAAAGCCAATGACAGTGGTGAAGATCTGGACAATCTTGGAGGGTCTTTCCTGCAGCTTTGGTTGAGGGAGGACCAGAAGGCAGAGAATGAGAATAAAAAGAGAAGCTCCCACATTCCTAGATGACGATGGATTGCCCTGTAACCACGGTAACAACAAATCCCCAGAACCTGTGTGATACCCATTTAATCTATTAATGAAACTCCCTTGGTAACCATTCTAACAGACACATGCCAGTAGGTACACTTCATAGCTAAAGGTCTACCATTCCCAAGCACTGCTGTCTCTGAAACACCACCAGTGCGTGAACTCAACACCTCCCAAAGCCCCTTATGCATCAGCCATGAGCTTTGTGCAGGGACTTTGCCATACAAGTACAGTTCTCCCTTGTTTAACCAGAAATAAATTCAGTTTTTGTGTCATGTAGTGAATGGAGGCATCTTCCACCAAAGCAGCTTATGGATATACAAGAAAATGTAGTTATTCAAATTCTCTTTTTCTCTTTTTAATACAAATGATAGCTTACTATACACCATGTTTTGCACCTTGATTTTTTTCAATTAAAAATAAACCTTGGAGATCATCCATATTATCAGTCAGCAGGGATTTGAAGTGTAGGTTTGTCGGCACCCTGTACTGATGGTCTCTTCACATGTTTACCAGACAATTTTGCAAGAAAGAGGGTAGTAGAACCACTTTCTCCTCTGAGTGTTGAGGGCAGAGAGCTTTGAGCTCTTGAACCCTCTTCAGAAATGAAAAGGCGCTTAGGGACAGCAGTGTATCAGTTACAAGCACATTCTCTAGGGTTTAATTCTTGGAGATCTACTGTTAGCTAGGTAATTTAGAAGAATTTATGACCTCTTTGAATCTGTTTTCTGACCTGTAAAATGGGGATGATAATAATAGTATCTACAATAGAAGGTAGTTCTGAGGATTAAATAATGATGGAAAGTGCTTAGCACAGCTTTCTGGTGTGTCGTAAAGGCTTAATAAATACAAATGAAGGTTCTGATGCTGATGAATACGTAGGGAAGATGCCTAGGGGGTGTGTGGCACTTCTTGCACTACCAGTGACCCCCTCTAGAGGGAAGCAGGAACCAAAGAAGAGGGCCCTTGGGTTGTCCTCCAGTGGGCTAGGAACTTCAGGTCTCTAGTGACCCCATTGCACTTGGATCAGAAGAAAGATCAATGAGGTTAAACAGGAAGGCTTCTGGCGTTGCGGGCGGGGGTGAGGGAGGTCATTCAGCACAGGTGAAGACTGGGACCCAGAGAGAGAGAGAAACAGTGAGGTTAAAGCAAATGAGGGATGGGGATTGCTTCTTGGAGCAAAATTAATAGGTGTCCAGGAGTGGTGGGGACATTGTCTCTTTTGGTACAGAAAAACTATCACCTCCCGCCTTTTGGTCTAAACTTCACGTGAGCCCCACTCACCTGCAGCTGGCAGAGTGGACAGAAGGCTGTCTGTGATGTCACAGAGCTGGGGAACCAGGGAATGTTGGGGCTGGGGGGTTTGGACTGAACCACAACAGCAAGGAGGAGGGAGGAGTTCTGCTGACTACGATGCCATGCTGTCCATCCACCAGGCTGTTCACTGGGGCACAAGTCCTGGGGCCTCGGGAAGCACCTAGAGGATGGCCAGAAGGGGGCAGTACAGCACTGGACACTGCAGACCTGGGTGCCATTCTGTCTCTGTCCACCCACTGGGTAGTAACCTTAGACAAAGGGACTTCATATTCTGCAATATGGGAATAATAATGTATTTCTTTTCTTTTTTGAGCTAGAATCTCACTTTGTCACCCAGGCTGGAGTGCAGTGGCCTAATCTTAGCTCATTGCAGCCTCTGCCTCCCCGTTTCAAGCGATTCTCATGCCTCAGCCTCCCACATAGCTGGGACTACAGGCATGCGCCATCACGTCCAGTTATTTTTGTACTTTTAGTAGAGAAAGGGTCTCACCATGTTGGCCAGGCTGATCTCAAACTCCTGACTTCAAGTGATTCCCCCCTACCTTGACCTCCCAAAGTACTGGGACTATAGGTGTGGCCTTCCCCTGGCCAGGAATAATAATAATTATATGTCCTGTATGCATTTTTAAGTATTAAATGAAATCAGGTAAACATTTAACATAGTGCCTAGATGTAGTAAGCACTTTAAGAAAGGGTAGTTACTGGCCGGGCGCGGTGGCTCACGCCTGTAATCCCAGCACTTTGGGAGGCCAAGGCGGGTGGATCACGAGGTCAGGAGATCGAGACTATCCTGGCTAATACAGTGAAACCCCCATCTCTACTAAAAATACAAAAAATTAGCCGGGTGTGGTGGCGTGCGCCTGTAGTCCCAGCTACTGGGGAGGCTGAGGCAGGAGAATGGTATGAACCCGGGAGGCGGAGCTTGCAGTGAGCTGAGATCGTGCCACTGCACTCCAGCCTGGGCGACAGAGAGAGACTCTGACAGAGAGATGCTCAGTCTCAAAAAATAAAATAAAGAAAGGGTAGTTATTAAAAACATATGTAAATATAAAGTGACATTTTCTTCCCAATTTATCTTTCAGAAAAGAGGGAATCACTTCGTATTGGAGTCCTGACAAAATCTCTCACCTTAGGAGGCATTCTTTCCATTCCTTTATTTAGGACAAGCAAGTACCATACACATCTGAGGAAGCCACATTGGATTAACACGTTCTCAATCAGGGCTATCATTTGATGCATCTGGAGGTCACTGGCTACAATGGAAACAGAAGCAAAGGAATTCAGCACAGCTGTGGGGTCATTCAGGTGGTTGGGGAGGGTGATGTGACCCCACAGCTGTGCTGAATTCCTTTAATAAATATTTGATGGTGAGTTAAACCGCCTTTGAAAGCTCACAGGTAAAGTCACACTTTTTTAAAAAAATTATACTTCAAGTTCTAGAGTACATGTGCACAACGTGCAGGTTTGTTACATAGGTATACATGTGGCTTGTTGGTGTGCTGCACCCGTTAACTCATCATTTACAATAGGTATATCTCCTAACGCTATCCCTCCCCGCTTCCCCCACCCCACGACAGGCCCCGGTGTGTGATGTTCCCCACCCTGTGTCCAAGTGTTCTCATTGTTCAGTTCCCACCTATGAATGAGAACATGCAGTGTTTGGTTTTCTGTCCTTGCGACAGTTTGCTCAGAATGATTAAAGCCACACTCTTAAATAGTAATTGAAGGTTCTCCATTTTGGCTGCAAGTGAGATTCACTTGAAGTGTTTTTAAAACAAAGAACACCTGGAGCCTAACCCCAGCTAAATTATGATTTTGGTAGCGTGTGGAATCTAGGCAGCAGTAGGTTTACAAAGATTTCCAGGTGATTCTTGTGTATAATCAAGAACTCCTAAATTCCATTGCGGGGATCATTATATACAGGTAAGCGGCGGTTCTCAGCTCAGGCTGTATATTAGAATCATGGGAGGAACTTTAGAAAATGCCACTCCTAGCACCCACTCCAGGTCAGTAAAATCACTATTTGGGGGCAAGGGCCCAGGTGTCGATAGATTTTACAGCTCCCCAGTTGATTTTAATTCACAGCCAGCATTAAGAACTATTGATTTATAGAAGTTCTTTTTTTTTTTTTTTTAATAAATTTCATTGATGTGATACAAATGGATCCTTTTTAGCTTGGGATGAGTTTTTCAGGAGCAGCATTATTTATATACAAATTCAAAAGCATTATTTAAAAAATAACTTGGAAATGAAGATAATATATTCTGGAAACCTGTGTTAGATGAGGTTAACGATGTTTATGAAGTATTTGAATAAAATTGTTTCAGAAGGTGAAAGATTGAGGATAGTGATATAGTTTGGCTATGTCCCTACCCAAATCTCATCTGGATTTGTAATCCAAATTGTAATCCCCACATGTCAGGGGAGGGACCTGGTGGGAGGTCATTGAATCATGGGGGCAGTTTCCCCCATGCTGTTCTCCTGATAGCGAGTGAGTTCTCATGAGATCTGATGGTTTTATACCTGACAGTTGCTCCTGCTCTCTTCTTTCACCTGTGCCATGTAAGATGTGCCTGCTTCCCCTTCTGCCACGATTGTAAATTTCCTGAGGCCTCCCTAGTCATGCAGAACTGTGAGTCAGTTAAACCTCTTTTCTTTGTAAATTACCTGGGCTTGGGTATTTCTTTATAGTAGTGTAAAAAACAGACTAATACGGATAGCGACATGAGTATTTCCAAATTAATGTATTTTATATATGCTCTGGCAAACACGTATCAGGTACTGAATACTTACAAGTTGATGCGTGATTATTTCACCCATGGTACTAAATGTGTATATGTTCAAATTGGAGAAAATACTCAAAATCTTTGCATAAAGAAACTGCCTTCTGTTTGGGGTGGTTTACCATTCAAGCATGTATGGTGTGATTACTTTTTTCTCCTTGGGTCTTGGAGGGGAGATGGGCCAACAGGCTTCTGTATTAATTTCTGGTTCAGGTAGGGAATAATGAAATCTTGACCTGATGCACTGGGCTAAGACAAGTGGGTGGATTTTTACTCTGGTGATTTCACAGTGCATAAGTTCTGGGGTCCGAGTATCTGGGTGGGATGCTTGCCTTCCTAACCTAATGCATGACCTTGGCCATAGCCATTAACCCCTCTAATTCTCAGTTTCCTTAACTTTAAAATAGAAATAATAATAGAGTTGGTGTGAGGAGTAAATTAGACTAGCCATGGAAAGCTGTAAATGTAGTGCCTGCTAGAGATGCAGCACTCAATAAATTTTGCTTATTATTATCTGGTGTTGAGAGTGAAGCATTAGCTTTCACACCTGTGGATGTGAAATTAGGGAATTCAATTTAGGTTTTTCAAGAGCTTTATTTTATTTTTTATTTATTTTTATTTTTAATAAAGTCTCGGTCTGTCGCCCCAGCTGGAGTGCAGTGACATGAACTCAGCTCACTGCAGTCTCGGCCTCTTGGGGTCAAGCCATCCTCCCACCTCAGCCTCCCAAGTAGCTGGAACCACAGGCACACACCACCACACCAGGCTAATTTTTAAATTTTGTAGAGAGGGGGTCTTGCCATGTTGCCTAGGCTAGTCTCAAACTCCTGTGCTCAAGCAACCTTCCCACTTCTGCCTCCCAAAGTGGTGGGATTACAGGCTGAGCCACTGTGTCTGGCCCAAAACTTTACTTTGAAATAATTACAAATTCACAGAAAATTACAGAGGTAACTTTGTAACTTTCTCTCTGCAGAGAGAACCAAAGAGGTAACTTTGTTACTTTCTCTCTGCAGACAGTTCCTATTCATCCCCCAGCCTCCTCAAATGTTAACATCTTGCCTTAGTATATTACAAAATCAAAATCAGGAAATTAATATTGGTGCAATCTACAGAGCTTATTCAAACTTCAGTCTTTATTCAAGTACTCATTTGTGTGTGTGTGTGTGTGTGTGTGTGTAGCTGCATGACATTTTATTATGTGTGTAGCTTGGTGTAACTACCACAACAATCAAGATACTTAACTGTGTGTGCCATCACCACAAGGTTCCTTTCTGCTTCCTCTTTATGGCCACACCCACCCTCTCTCCCTAACATCTCTAACCCCTGGAAACCACTAACCTGTTCTATATTCTATAATTATGTCATTTCATGAATATTACATAAATGGACACATGCAGTATGTATGTATCTTTTTGAGGTTGGCTTTTCTCAGCACAACTTCCTTGTTCCTTATATACATGAGGAACATGTATCAATAGTTAGCTCCTTTTTATTGCTGAGTAGTAATCCATAGTAAATCATGTACCAAAGATTTTTTGGCCGTTTGCCCTTTGAAAGATATTTGGATGGTTTGCAGTTTTTAGCTATTACAAATAAAGCTACTGAGAACATTTGTGTACTAGTTTCTGGTGAAAATGTTTTCATTTCTGTATGATAAATGCCCAATTTACTATACAATTGCTGGATTGTATGGTCAATCCATTTTTAGTTTTAAAAGAAACTGCCATATTATTTTCCACAGCAACTGTACCATTTTACATTTCCATGAACAATATATGAGTAATCACACTTCTCTGAATCCTCTCCAGGGTTTTTTTTTTCACTATTTTTTACTTTTGTCATTCTTATATCTTTAGTCCAGGAGGTTGAGGCTGCATTGAGCCATGATTGTACCACTGCACTCCAGCCTGGATAACAGAGTGAGACCCTGTCTCAAAAAAAAAAAGAAAAAGAAAAAGAAAAAGAAAAATTCACTGTGTGGATATATCATACTTTGTTTATTGATTCATCTGCTGACAAATATTTAGGTCATTTTTCGCATTTTGGCTCTGTGAATAATGCTGCTATGAATATTTGTGTGCAAGTTTTTGGGTGGACAGATATTTTTATTTCTCTTGACTATATACCTAGAAGTGAAATTGCTAAGTCATATGATAATTCTATGTTTAACATTTTGAGGAATTGTCAAACTTTTTCCAAAGGTGCTGCACCATTCTGCAATGCGCCAGCAATGTGTGAAGGTTCCAGTCTTTTCACATCCTTGATGTCCCTTTTTGTTGTCTTTCTAATTTCAGCCCAGTGTGTTTTAAGTGCTATCTCATTGTGGTTTTGATTTGTATTTTCTTAATGACTAATGATGTTGAGCATCGTTTTATGTATGTATTGGCCATTTTCATATCCTGTTTAGAGAAATGTTTATTCAAATCCTTTGCCCTTTAAGAAATTGAGTTGTCTTTCTAGTGTTGAGTCTTAAGAGCTTTAAAAATATATTCTGTATACTAGACCTTTATCAGATCTATGGATTGCAAATATGTCTTGCATTCTGTGCGTTGTCTTTTCAGTTTCTTAATAGTTATAGTGTCCTCTGAAACAAAAAATGTTAAATTTTGATGTTAGATTTATCTTTTTTTCTTTTGATACTTGAGCTTTTGGTGTTACATCTAACAAACCAGTTGTCTAACCCAAGGTCATAAAGATTTATTTACTCCTGTCTTCTTTTTTTTGAGATGGAGTCTCACTTTGTTGCCCAGGCTGGAGTGCGGTGGCATGATCTCGGCTCACTGCAACCTCCACCTTCTGGGTTCAAGCAATTCTCCCACCTTAGCCTCCCAAATGGCTGGGATTACTGGTGCACACCATCCCACCTGGCCAATTTTGTGTATTTTTAGTAGAGACAGGGTTTCACCATGTTGGTCAGACTGGTCTTGAACTCCCGACCTCAGGTTATCTACCTGCCTTGGCCTCCCAAAATGCTGGGATTACAGGCATGAGCCAGCACACCTGGCCTAATTTACTCTTAAGTCTTCTTCTAAGAGTTGTATAGCTTTAGCTTTTACATGTAGGTGTATCATCCATTTTGAGTTAATTTTTATATATGGTATGAGGTGGGGTCCAACTTCATTGTTTTGCATGGAGCTAACTAGTTGTCCCAGCACCATTTGTTGAAAAGACTATTCTTTCCCCCATTAAATGGTCATTGTACTCTTGTTGAGAATCAACTGATCATAAATGTAAGAATTTAAATTGAGTTCTGGTCATGTTGCATTTGGCTCTAAAGGATACTCAAATGGAGGTTTCCAGAAAGATCAAAGGAGCTATTGAGTGTGATAGATTGAACTGTTGTTCCCAATTCTTTATCCCTGCCTATGGTTATACCTTTGCCATGGCCTCATTGTGGACAGTATGTGTTTCCATGCTTTTGATTTTGGATTTGACTAAGTAACTTGCTTTGGCCAATGGCTTGTGGGCAGAAGAATAGTATTAGAGTTCTAAGCTTATGCCTTAAAAGTTCCCCTGTGCTGCCAATTATGATCTTGCTCTTCTGCCAGTGCCAAGAAAAAGTATGCCCCCACTAACCTATTAGTCCCTGGAGGACAATGAGAAACATAGATCAGAGTCATTCCAGGCAAGTACCCAGCTAGGCCCAGCTGAGATCCCTTGGCCTCTGTGCTACTCACAGCTAAGAAAGTGATGAAAACTGACTGTTGTCACTGAACGTTTGGGTGGTTTGTTACACAGAGTGGTTAAGTGAGATACAGGGCACCAGATCTCTTTATATCTATGAAGTACTGTCCATGTGAGAGGGAGGATAGATCACTCACTCTCCTTTCTTCTTTTTTAAAAATTTTTAATTTTAGGTTCAGAGGTACATGTGCAGGTTTGTTATGTGGGTAAACTCATGTCTTGGGGGTTTGGTGTACAGATTATTTCATCACCCAGGTACTAAGCATAGTACCTAGTAGGTATTTTTTCTGATCCTGTCCCTCTCCCCACCCTCCACTCTCAAGTAGTCCCCAGTGTCTATTGTTCCCTTCTTTATGTCCATGTATACTCATTGTTTAGCTCCCACTTACAAGTGAGGGCTGCAGTATTTGGTTTTCTGTTGCTGCATTCACTTGTTAAGGATAGTGATCTACAGCTCCATCCATGTTCTTGCAAAGGACATGATCATATTCTTTTTAATGGTTGCATAGTATTTCATCATGCATATATACCACATTTTCTTTGTCCAGGCTACCACTGATAGACATTTAGGTTGATTCATGTTTTTGCTATTGCAAATAGTCCTGCAATGAACATAGATGTGCATGTGTCTTTATGATAGAACGATTTATGTTCCTTTGGGTATATACCCAGTAATGGGATTGCTGGGTTGAATGGTAGTTCTGTTTTTAGTTCTTTGAGGAATCACCACACTTTTCCATGATGGTTGAACGAATTTATTTCATTCCATTTCTGTTTGTGAACAAGAACTCTAATCAATCAGAGATCTTGGGATGTTTTCTAGGTGAAGGCATCAGTGAAATATTTTCCTGCAGTGTGGGTCCCAGTCCCCTGATGAGAAGTGGGGAAATTTGAGGCCAAACATGGACATGACATTCTATAGCACTGGTTCGCAACATGAGGTAGTGACTCCCTTTTTAGTCCTTTCAATTACCTAAATGTAGCAGGATGCTACCCACTCAGTAATGCCTTCAAACAGTTGCTGACCTCCCTCACAATAAAAAGAGAACAGCAGGCAGGCTCTGAGTCTTTGGCAGGTGATGGCATCAGGCTAGAATTTAAGCTCATTGTTTTGTTTTTGTTATGTTTATTTTGTGTTGATCTTTTCTATTTATGGTAGTGATATGTATCTTTGTTTTAATGTAAAAGAATAATATTGTTTAAAGAAAAATATTAAGGAAATAAGAGTAGAGGCTAGAATCACAGTGATGTGTGAATAAATGGGGTTTAGAAAACACTCTTTTGAGGTGTATCATTGTGTTAGGGTTCTCCAGAAAACCAGAACCACTAGGATCCTGCTTTCCTCTCTCTCTTTCTCTCTCTGTCTCTCTCTCTCTCTTGATGTCTCTCTCTCTCTCGGTGTCTCTCTCTCTCGGTGTCTCTCTCTCTCTCGATGTCTCTCTCTCTCTCGGTGTCTCTCTCTCTCTCGGCTTCTCTCTCTCTCTCGGCTTCTCTCCCTTGCTCGGTGTCCCTCTGTCTCTGTCCCTCTCTCTCTGTCCCTTTCTCTCTGTCTCTCTCTGTCTCTGTATCTCTCGGTCTCTCTGTATCTCTGTCTCTCCCTCCCTCTCTGTCTCTCCCTCCCTCTCTGTCTCTCCCTCCCTCTCCCTCCTTCTCCCTCCCTCTTTCAGTCTCTCTCTCTCTTGACCTCTCTCTGTCCTTCTCTCTCCGTTTGTATACATGTCTTATCATCTACAAGTTGGAAAGCCAATGGTATACAATCCAGCGTGAGTCAGAAGGCCTGAGGGCTGTGAGTGCCGAGGGCAGGTGAAGATGGATGTCCAAGTTAAGGCAGTCAGGCAGGGAGAGGTTGACTCCTCCCTTTCTCTGCCTTTTTGTTCTGTTCAGGCCTCCAATAGATTGGATGCTGCCCACCCCCATGGAAGAGGGCAAACCAGTTTACTTAGTTCACTGATCCAATGGCTGATCTATTCCAGACATATCCAGAAATAATGTTTAACCAGATAGCGGAACATTTCATGATCCTGTCAAGTTGACTTACACAATTAACTGTCACAGCCATTGTATCCATGACCTACATAATAAATGTTATGGGATGGTTTTTGTTTCCCTCCTAAGAAGCTGTGGGAGGGCATCATTATGGATGTAAACGCATCACTTGTCCATGCTTTTTGAGCTGGAGATTTGGTTTATTCTTTCAAACGACTTCAGATTGTTGATTTCCAAGAATCCCAGCCCCGAAGCTCTCTTCAAAGCCCCGAGGTGATTGTCACAAACAAAACCCATCTGTGGCTCTTACATAGTTGATACTTATAAACCTTTTGGAAAAAAAATCATCCTCTGTAATGTAATTTCCCATTCTAAAAATAGGCTTGACTTTTGGATTTCTGCTTAATAAAAATATATTTTTCGATTACACTGGAGACAGAGAAAAAAATTTCCAGTATCAGTTTGAGGCTTGTGAGAAAATGAAGAGAAGACAAGTTTCACTGTTCTTGTCGAAGGCTTTGTATTAAAATTTTGCCACAGTGGCTGAGTTCTGAGTGTGGTGGGGCTGAGGAGGAAGGAAGAGTGAACACTGTCACCAGTCATTTAGGATGTCATTTATTACTCAGATCTGACCCCAAATGCGAAGGCTGCAGCAGGGAGAAGAAGCTGGCATTGCTGTACACGTTTGTGGTTAAGGAGCGCATCTCTGAAATTCTATGGTTTCTCTGAGTAATCACTGAATCATCTCTTTATTACAGTGAAACTTCACAGTGCTATTATTTGCTGTAGAGTGGAGCTAGAGAGCATCACTCTGAGCCTTCTTGGGCAGTACTGGAAAGGGCTTAGGTTCCAAAGAGGTGGTGCCCATCCCTTTCCAAGGCTCTCTCCCCTACTAGATGGCCCATAGAACAGTGTTACAGTGCAGGTCATCTCTCAGGAGCACCTGGTGGGCATTCCTCTTGGTGATGTGTTTTGTGCTTCCCTTTTGGAAGAGAGGAGAAAGGAGCTGCCGCAGTGTAAGGCAACATGTAATTCAGAGTCAATATGGCTTCCCTTTCCTTCCACATATGCTTTCTTCTTGTCACCAAGTCATCTGGAATGTCCATGGCCAAACATGCTACCCACCTCTAGTTGGATTCAGACTTCTGCCTTTCCCATGCAGGGCAAATCACTTTCCTTCTCTGAGTCTCATTTGCTAATCTTTAAAATGGCACCCACAATTCCCACCTTGCTCAGGGCAAGAAGAGCCGGCATGTATGAAGTTACATGTTGAACTGCACGGTGTGCTGTATCTTGGAAAGACTTCTGTGCCTTCCCCGATGACACACTGTTCTGCCTTTCAGTAGCCACCCACCTCTCTATGCTTTTGTGCTTATGAAGCTCAAAAGCTTGTTCATGATAATTCTGTATGGAGCCTTATAACTGATTTCAAGACAGTGTGCTAATTTCCAGAGATATGGAAGATATATTTTTTTGTTTTCTTTTCTCTCTCTCTCTCTTTTTTTGAGACAGGGTATTGCTCAGTTGCCCAGGCTGAAGTGCAGTGGAACTATCATGGCTCACTGCAGTCTCTTCTTCCCTGGCTCAAGTGGTCCTCCCACCTCAGCCTCCTGCGTAGCTAGAACTAAAGTCATGCACCACCACACCCGGCTAATTTTTTCTATTTTTTTGTAGAGACGGAGTCTCACTATGGTGCCCAGGCTGGTCTCTAACTCTGGGACTAAAGCGATTCTCCCACCTCAGCCTCTCAAAGTGCTGGGATTACAGGCTTGAGCCACTGCGCCTGGCCAGAGGAGATTATTTCTTAAGATTGTCCTGATGAAACCCTAAAAAGTGAAATCAGCATTCTCAGAAACCAATAAAATAAGACAAATCTTCTGACTTTGGCAGGGATGTGGGAAACTTACAGGAAAAATTATGGGTTTGCCAGTGAAAATCATCTAGATGCTGTGGGTTAAGGAATCTGTGGGACCACCTTACCCCAATATAGGTGGGGATCATTTTTTTAAAGTTTATTTTTTATTTTTTATTATTTTTAAAATTATGTATTTATGTATTTATTTATTTATTTTTGAGGCTGAGTCTCCTGTTGCCCAGACTGGAGCTCAATGGCGTGATATTGGCTCACTGCAACCTCCGCCCTTCGGGTTCAAGGATTCTCCTGCCTCAGCCTCCCGAGTAGCTGGGATTACAGGTGCCTGCCACCACGCCTGGCTACTTTTTGTATTTTTAACAGTGACAGGGTTTCACCACAGTGGTCAGGCTGGTCTCCAACTCCTGACCTCAAGTGATGCACCCAACTCAGCCTCCCAAAGTGCTGGGATTGTAGGCGTGGGCTACTGTGCCTGACTGGCCTGACTGGCAGGAATCATTTTAAGGGGATTAAGCATAATAGTAACATTTGTGATGTTAACTATGTGTAAGACACTGTGCCAAGTGCTTTGCTGTGGAGACAACTATCTAAGATGAGATCCCAGTTCATCATATGTTAGCTGTGTGACCTTGGATGACTTACGTGGCTTCTCTGAGCTTCAGTGTCCATGCCTGTAAGTGGCATCGTAATGCCTAATGGCTTTTTGAGGATTCATTGAAACATTGAACTCAAAGTTTTGGGCACAGAGTAAACACTCAATACCTAATGTTGCTGTTTTGTTGTTATAATTTATGCATTTCTTACAAAATTCAGGACAGTCATGAATTTTGTGGCAGATAGAGTATTCTGCTGGCCCTGGGCTTCAGTGCTATTTTGAATATTTTTTCCTCAAGAGGAGGTATAAATACTTGAGGTTTAGAGTAAGAGTAAGAGGATTCTTGAGTTGTAAATTACGTGAGTCTGATTTATCAAATATAAAGTGAGAAGTTTCTTTCATTGCAGAACCATATGGCTTTATAGGACTTTTAGAAAGCTGTAATTAGACTCTGAGTAAAGGTTTCTTTCCTCTTTATAAAGTACACATGTGGGCTATATAATTTGATGGCAGTAAATCAAAATGTAGTTTTCTCTGTTTCTATTCCAAACAGGACCATATAAATGTTGCCTGGCTGGAATTCGACTATCTGACCACTCCCTTTCCATATCTTTTTGGGTCTCTGCTTCCTTAGATGGAGTTCCAGGCAGGAGTTGAGTAACATAATTGGATCTTTGTTCTCTGACCTCTACTGGGCACCTGAGGGTTGTAGCTAGAGGCCTTAGTGTACTAGATACCTGCCCCAGACAACTGCTTCTGTGTAACTTGAAAAGCAGCAAGAGCAAGCCCAGGCAGATCTTTTTCCAACACAAGTTTCTGCTAGATGTTGGCCTTTTTGTTCACTAAATACTTTCAGACTGAAGGGCAATTTCACCTAGGTGTATAAATAGGTACATCTTTGCTAGCATCTGATGGAAGGTCAACCCCTTCAAAATCTTCACTCTGATTTCTAGCAAAGAAAGAGCCAGGAGGAGCTTAAGAGCCCATGCAGACTAACTCTCCCTTGCTCCCACTGTATAGATAGGAACACTGAGGCCTCCCGGAAGGAAACATTTTGCCCAAGGTCATAAGTTGAGTCCCTGGTTGAGTTGCAGTACGGACCTAGATCTGTTTGATCCCAAACCTGTCTGCACTTGCAGCGGAGACTTCTCATTGTTTCCCAATTTCCTTTCTCCACTTCTCCCTTAGTAATAGAACTTGTGATTTGTGGCTGGAAATATAACTGTCTGGAATAAAGACCATTATTTTCCAATCTTCTGTGCAGTAGAGGCAGCTGTGAGACTGAGTTCTTGCCCATGACAAATAACTGATAGCATCCGGTATGACTTCTGGAAACATTCTTTTGTCCTTCCTCCTTCCTGCTAGCTGGAATGTAGAGATGATTTATTGCCACAATAATGCTTAGTCATAAATAAAAAACCTCAGTGGCTTACGGCAATGTCTGTTTCTTGCTTTCGTGCCCGGGATGGCCAGCCAGTTCTGCTGAAATTGGTTGGGGTTGGTTATACATCTGGGGAGTTGTCTGGCTACTGGATGGTCTATAATGGGCATGGCTGGGACAACTGGGTGACTTGACCCTGGTTCATGCCTCTTATCTCCCAGCAGGCTGGCTTATGCCCATGGAAGAGGCTACAAGGGATAAGTAGGAACATACTAGTAATTTTTCTTGCCTCTGTTTGTGTCATGTTCTCTGATTTTCTGCTGGCTCAAATAAGACACATGGCTGGGGCCTAGAGACAGAATAGGAGGACACCTCACTTTTATATCTATGACATGGGTGTAGGGTGGAAGGAAAGTTGGGGCCTTAAAGGATCAATCTATTGTTGATGGATGACTGAATGAATGGAGGGGTGGATGGAAAGGCAGCAAAAAAAGGCAGACAGGGGAGGAAGTTCTCTTGATCGTGTCCAGTACAAGGGGAAAGTAAACGCTAGAGAGCAGTTTCCCATGGCTCTACTGTTCTCTGAGGCCCTCCTGGCTTGGAGACTGCCCATGGCACACAGTGGGTGCTTGGAGCTTGTGGGGTGTTTATTTCATGACTTGCTTCTCTGTTGGGGAACCTTTGCTTCTGAGTGAGTCATTGTGAAAGGCTTCTTAAGCTTTATTTTGGGATTGGGAAGAGTCTATTTTGGAGATGATAAGCCATTTCAGAGGTCCTAGGCTTATAACATGGAAACAGTTGTGCCGTGGCCTGAGAACTCATCTCTGCCAAGTCAGGAAAAAAACAAAAGCAAACCAAGAACAAAACACATCAGAAGTAGGACTCTCTCTTGGGCAATTTCTAAGTACTATAGAACTTGTCAGCAAGAAAGAAGGCTAAGGAAAAAGTTTTTTTTGTTGTTGTTTGTTTTTTTGTTTTGAGACAAAGTCTCACTCTGTCACCCAGTCTGGAGTGCAGTGGCACGATCTCAGCTCACTGCAACCTCTGCCTCCCGGGTTCAAGCCATCCTCCTGCCTCAGCCTCCCGAGTAGCTGGGATTACAGGCACCTGCCACTATGCCTGGCTAATTTTTTTTTTTTTTGTATTTTGAATAGAGACGGGGTTTCACCATGTTGGTCAGGCTGGTCTTGAACTCCTGACCTCAAGTGATCCATCCACCTCAGCCTCCCAAAGTGCTGGGATTACAGGCGTGAGCCACCACGCTCAGCCAGAAAAAGTTTTAAGAATACTTTTTTTTGTTTTTGAGACGGAGTCTCGCTCTGTTACCCAGGCTCTGTAGTACAGTGGCACGATCGCAGCTCACTGCATTTTAATCCAGGCTTCATGGTTCTTTAGGCTTCTGGTAATATATTCTTTAAATAGGGTACAAATTTTAAAGGAGATAAAACTAGTTTTGGTAATTGAGTTTTTCTTTTTTTTTTTTCTTTCAATTCAAGAGCAGGTACTTATTAACTGACTGGATTAGAAAAATCATCATGGTAGACACCTTCATTCATTCTTCTAAGAAGGCTGTTGATCTGGTCCTCCCCGTTGTCAGCATTTCCACCTTCTACAAAATGGGTGGTCTTTTTCTTCATTCCACCTTCTGGAGAGGATAGTTTGGAGGGCCACAGGAAGTTATTTGCTTATTTGAAGCATTTTCCAACAGTATAGATCTCATGAATCAGATCCTCCATGCAGATGATACCGTATTTACCAAGAGATTGAGCAATCAAAGCGTTATCTGTCAAAGCAATTCACTTCTTATGATTTTGCCATAACCACACTTATAGATTAGTTCATTTACCGACTTCAGATTTGGGTACCCACATGCAATATATGGTTCTACAATCCACAGCATGTTAATTGAAGACTTGTTGAGCTTCACAAAGGTTCCATTGAAGATTTGACGAAGGCAAAGAAGCTACAACACCTTTCAGACCTTTGGGCTCACACCATTGATATCTCTGATTCTGATGGCAAACGCCAGTTCTGCAGGTACATAGTTGTCTGCTTTTCTTGCCACCCTAGCCATTTGAATCTCAGTTCTGTACATCTGCGTATATTACTTATGATAGTGCTTTGCTTTTTCATAGATAAGCTTCCTCCTTGCCTTTAGAAGCATCTTTTGGGCAAACTTCATTCTCAGGCACTTTATCTTCAGCTCTGCAAATTCCTTGACTTTTTCTTAAGGGTTTCTAGCACAGCAGGAACCTCCTTCTTTTTGACATGTTCCATGATTCCAGCCAGAAAAGAGGATAATTTAGTTTTCTGTTATATATAGGGAAGATTCTTTACCGTTAGTTGTTTTAAATACCTTCAAAATAATCCTTACATATTTATGTATGTCATAAAATGATGGTTAGAGTAAAAATTAAAACATTGTTAATTTGAACATTGATTTTACACTTCATAATAGTTTACGCAAGAGATTGAGTAATAAATGTGAGAAAAAAAAACTCGTTTTGATGGTATTAGGAAGAACCACTCACTTTGCCATATTCCTTTTTCTTTTTTTGAGACAGTCTCACTCTATCACCCAGGCTGGGGTACAGTGGTGCCATCTCAGCTCACTCAACCTCCACCTCCCAGGTGCAAGCACTTCTTATGCCTCAGCCTCCTGAACAGCTGAGATTACAGGTGTGTACCACTATGCCCGGCTAATTTTTTTTTTTTTTTTGTATTTTTTGTGGAGATGAGGTTTTGCCATGTTGGCCAGGCTGGTCTTGAACTTCTGGCCTCAAATGATCTTCCCTCTCTGGCCTCCCAAAGTGCTGGGATTACAGGCATGAATGATGGTGCCTGGCCTCACTTGGTCATTTTCCTTTTGTAGAAGAAATAAAAGTGATTCTGGCAAATTTTCTAAATCTTAAACACAAAGTTAAATGCTTTGTTTGCTTACTCGGGTTAAACACAAGCAAAGTTAGATCCAATTCCTTGGTATCCACAGCGCCAATGTCCAGGGCACTGAAACAGACCCATGTTGGAGGGGCTGAACTCTGGGGACCTGCCTGTTCTTTCTGATCCTGTTTTAGAGCAAGCCAAATGTGACCATCATCAAATCCCAAAGAACATCAGAGCGAGGGTGTCTGAAGATAAAAATTTACCTAAATGCCTTTCCCACTATGCAATTCTGGGAAATGCTGAGGTTCATAAGAGGAAAGGGGCTTGCCTACTTGAGACTTGGGGGCCACTAAGAACATCCTGGTTGTCTGCACCCTGGATGGGATTACCTCCTTTATAGCTCATGTCTCTTTAAGTAGTAACTGGCCAGTTGCAGATGCATTAGTTAAAAACATATTCTAGCTCTGCTTTCAGAAGACAGAATAAGATGTTCTATAACATTGCCCCAGGGAACAATAACTGTTTCATTTTCTCGTCACTTGAGTATACCCAGCCTAACCTCCATAAGTTTGCTAAATGGATCTGGGGCCTGTCTCATTTTGTTTCCACCTTTTTATCCCCTTCCTCCATGGCTTATGCTGAAATACATTAAAGAGAGTGCCTTCTTTTTACTAGTTCATGGTTTGTGATTTCACTTCATTTCGAATTCAAGGTCGGGTGCAGCGGTTCATGCCTGTAATCCCAGCACTTTGGGAGGCCGAGGTGGGAGGAATGCTTGGATCCAGGAGTTCAAGACCACTCTGGCTACATAGTGAGACCCTGTCTCTACAAAATATTAAAAAATTAGCCGGGTGTGGTGGCAGATGCCTGGAGTCTCAGCTCCTCAGGAGTTCAAGACCACTCTGGGCTACACAGTGAGACCCTGTCTCTACAAAAAGTTAAAAAATTAACTGGGTGTGGTGGTACAAGCCTGTAGTCCCAGCTACTTAGGAGGCTGAGGTGGGAGGATCACTTGAGCCTGGGAAATCAAAGCTGCAGTGAGCTGTGATTGTGTCACTGCACTCCAGGCTGGGTGACAGAGCGAGGCTGTGTCAAAAAAAAAAAAAAAAAAAATTCAGGATGGGTGAGAGATTGAAGGTATCGGCCACAGGCGTCAACAGCTGTGAGATGGAAGCGCTCCCCAGGACTGCATTGAATCCCTTCCATCAGAGGCCAGCTAGGTCTTAGGAGGAGCAGTCCGGAGATTCTTGTCCTGTCAGTTCATCTTTTCTTTTCTTTTCTTTTAAATTAAATGATAGCTGTTTTTACTGATGTCCTGTTAGTTTGAATCACATGAGACAATGGTTCCTGTGGGCAGAATGATGGCTTCTAATAAAGGAGATGATGTTGAGATTAAGATTCCTCTGCTGGTTCCTCGGGTCACAGCCTTGCAGCTGAAATCTCACTTCTTTAGGGAAAAGCAGAAGTCCCTGCCTCACCTGCTGACAGTGTCCAGGATTGGGATGCCTCTGGTGTCCAGGCTTACAACCACTTCTTTATCTTGTGATCTTTCGAAAAGGAGGAAGATTACTACGTCCAGATTATCGACTTGGAAGGCATTCAGAGTCCTGGGGTTTAGAGTGAGTCTTTAGAGAGTCTAAAATCCCACGGTTTTCTCATTGGATTGGCTAGAATCATTTTATGTTCTCTGACCTCTATTTCCCCATTGACAAAACTTAAGTTCATGTAGATATCATCCCAGAAATCAGGGAATGGCTGAACAGAAAGGGCCCTGGCCTCTTGCATAGGCTTCAGGCAGAGCAACTCTCTTCTGATCCTTTTCATAAACAGGATTTGTAAACTCCAATGTGTCAGACATACAAAGGGCTTCTATTCAGGGTCTACATTTTTTATTTTGAGATGGAGTCTTGCTCTGTCACCCAGACTGGAGTGCAGTGGTGCAATCTCGGCTCATTGCAACCTCTGCCTCCCAGGTTCAAGAGATTCTCCTGCCTCAGCCTCCTGAGTAGTTGGGATTACAGGCGTGTACCACCACACCTGGCTAAATTTGGTATTTTTAGTAGAGATAGGGTTTCACCATGTTGGCAAGGCTGGTCTCGAACTCCTGACCTCAGATGATCCACCCATGTCGGCCTCCCAAAGTGTTGGGATTATAGGTGTGAGCCACTGCACCTGGCAGGGTCTACATTTCTATCAGTTCTGAAAGAGTCAGGATTTTGCCCTTATTAGGTTTGCCATTTCACCTTGTAGAAGGCAGAAGACTAAATCCCAGGAACTTTGAGGGGTTGCTTCCTGGTCTGACTTTGGGTGGTTTTGCAAGGTTCACCCCCAGAGAAAGGGAAAGGTCCCATTATCACATGGTGGTGTGAATCGGAAAAAAACAGCAGCAAAAAATAACTCCCACCATCCCCCAACTTTTACTATCTCTGGGGCCTCTTCTGATTCTCTCTGCAGAGAGAGATCAGGGATGCCCCGAAATTGAGATTGTGGTCGAGGACTGAGACCAAGTTGTTCACAGCATGGTTGTATAATGGATGCTCAGTCATATCAGGACTCAGAAGATGTGGAGGGCCCCGCCCTGTGAGCTGTTTGAAGGTCACGATGGCTTCGCAGTGATGGGAAACAAGGCCAGTGTCTCTGTTTGTGGGTTCCCTGCACCAAGGGTACAATTCACTGGGGCCCTTCCCACCGTGCCCTGGCCGTCTCTCCACCCACCCACCCACCACCTGACTCCTGGAGAATGGGGCGAAACTTTTATACTTAATATTTTTTTTTTTGTCTTCTCCTCTTTTTCTGTGTTTTCTTCACGTTTGTTATAAGAGGCCAGTTTGGCATGGGAAATGTGGTAGTGGCCTGAGGCCTTGGGGCTGAAAGAGCCCAGGGTCTGAAATCATCAGAACTGTCTCCAGATGAATTGAATCTGAGCTGGAAAGCAGCCTGTGACTCATCGCGGGTAAGAAGCCGCAGTCTTGTTTATATGATTGTAACCCCCGGCCAAGTGAAAGCAGAATGACCCCTGTCACTTCTTTGGGGTCACACAGCTACTCAGGAGGGTGAGAGGAAATGATGTCTATGAAGCACCTGCTATGGGACAGGCATTTTATCTAAACGTGTCCCATTTAAACCTGACAATACACAGTGAGGGAGGTGTGAGTACCACCCCTGTTTTGTAGATGTGGCTCAAGGAAGATAAGTAACACATCTTAGGGGAGAGGTCTCTGGTAGTCACTCTCCCTAGACCAGAGAGAATGAGTAATCCCTTGGCACCCTCCTTTGTTAGCCCTTCTGCCTTAAAAAGTGTGTGTTATTGAAGGGAAGGCTTCATGTCCACTCTGCTGTGTGTCTTTAGGAAAATCCCCTTTCCTCTCTGGTCTATTTCTGCTTCTGTATAACAATGTCTTTGGTATGAGGGCTCTTTGTGCTCAAGGATTCTATGTTTCATGCCCACTTCTTACTGCTCACATTCATTTTCCCTAGCTCCAGAATAGGCCATATCATTTCCTGGAAAGTTCTGTCCATTCCCATGATCCTGTGGACAACTGAGAGTGAGGAGGGAAGGTGATTGGGGTAAGACCTTGATATCGTAGGAAAAATGGTGAATGACTTTGAAATGGACCGAAAAGATGACTGGGTGTCTTCCTCAGAAAACGAGGTGTTTCTGAGGCCTCTGGGCCTTTGTTGCCTTTGAACTGTTTCAGAACTGTAAGTTGTAGATGACTGAGAGTGATGCAAATGGTTCTTGTCCATAGATATGCAAATACATTTTCTGGTGGTAATACAATTGTCTTACCACATCTCCTGTGGAATAAACCAGTTTTGCATCTTTATTCATTTCAGTACTTCTTGCTTGTGTATATCTGGTTCTTGGAATTCTCCTTGCAACTAGATGTGACATCCTACTAGTTCTGTCACAAATTAATGAGCTAAATCATTGATATGCATTTCTTTGATTTTTCAGTGAGTGTTATGATTATGCATTCTTTTAGCAATTATCCTTTAACGGTATATAGGTAAGTATAATCCAATTCTATTTGGCATTCTTGGTGGGTAAAGGGTGATGGTGGGGTATATTAACATAAATCTTCCTATATATTTCAGCCTGGAGGCTGCTTTTCTGGCCCAAACCATTTTTCATGACACCCTCCCTCCTGGCAGGTTTCCTATGGCTTCTGTTTATCCTGTGCGCTGCCATCGCTCTAGGATCCTGGGGTTCTCTCTCTGCGTTTCCTGGAGAGGAATCCTTTCTCCCCAGCTCTCTACTTCTAAGCGATCCTAGAAGCTTTGCTAGCCTACTACCTACTTCTGTGTTCAGATTTGACCTATCATCGTTTGGGGATGATACCTACCGTGGGGCAGTGATGAGGGTTCAGCTATGTTGCACGTGTCTGAGGGTACCGACCTTTGGTCATTCCAGGTACTAACTGGAGCCTTGTGCCTATTCCATCTTCATTTATGAGAGTGGGGCTCTCCCAACACCTGGCAAGGTGGTGGAATGCTCTACTACTTGAAAATGAAGTATGGGTCTAAAGAGCCCAGATTTCCACTGCCCATGCTCAAGTTAATCAATCCCATTTTATTTGCATCACAAAGGACAGTTACAATCAGCTAACACTGAGTTAGGAGAATATCCCAAACCAAAAGGAAGGGGTAGAACAGTCTTCCTCCCTCACTCAGATCCTCTCTTTGACCAAAGGCACAAACTTCTACAACAGCCAACGTTGGGGGAAGCTGACCATCTAGAGTCAAAGTGAAGAGTACAGTTAGAGGTGAACATCCAACCAGTGCAGGATGTTAGGTGTGCCTACTTCTCGGAGCAGGTGGTGAGACTTGCTGAGGCCTTCAGTGTTGCCTGGAATGATATTCTCTAGGAATTTCCTCACTAGTGCTTTACTGTTTACACAAAGTACTTCCATCCATTCTGACTTGAGCCTACAATGACTCCTTGAGCTAGGCAGGAGAAACTTGATTATCCTCAACCTTACACGTGACGGGTGTGAACTTCAGAGAGAGAAGTGACTTGCCCTAGGTGGGTGTGGCAGGGAAAGGACCAGAGCCAGGACATGACAGGCCTGGTGCATCTCATTCTACTCTTCACTTTGACTCTAAATGACCAGCTTCCCCCAACCTTGGGTGTTACAGAAGTTTGTGACTTTGGTCAAAGAGAGGATCTGAGTGAGTGAAGAGAGCTCTTTTCTACCCCTTCTTTTCCGTTTGGATATTCTCCTAACCCATTGTTGGCAACTGTGATGCAAATAAAATGGGATTGATTGACTTGAATGTTACCTCATGGACAGTGGAAGCCCTGGGGATCTCCTAATCTCTCTTTCTCTGGTAGTGATGCAAACAGGAGGCAGGAGGGCAGGGTCCCTGGTGAGGGCTCTACCCTCAAGCCTGAACCTATGGCCCTAAAGGAGAACAGGTATTCCTATTTTTGTGCCTGAATGTTGCCTTTCCAAGACAACTCTGGCCCACTCCACCCCGGCCCACTCCACCCCCTATCCTATGCCCGTAAGAACTCCAGATCCCAGGCTCCATGAGCAGCAGAGCAGCAGAGTTGTGTTGCAGAGAAGGAGAGAAGTGTCTGAACGTGGTGAGGAGTTTGGCTGGGGACAGTCAGAGAAGGGTTCATCCTGGGATGGTTGAACTCCAGGGGAAGATTGTCTTCCCACTGCATCCCCTTTCCAGCTCCTCATCCCACTGAAAGCCACCTCCATTACTCAATAAAAACTCCGCATTCACCACCTTTGAAACCGTTTGTGTGACCTGATTCTTCCTGAATACCAGACAAGAATTTGGGGACCCATTCGGTGTGGGAACTCCAAAAGGCTGTCACACTGGCCCTTTGCCCTTGTTGGCAGAGGGCAACTGCTCTATATGATGAGGAAAATGGGCCACTGAGCTGGTAACATGCCTTCTGGGGCTCGGGAGTTGCAGGCACCCCATCCTGGACGGCAGAGCTAAAAGAGCATTGTAATATGCTTGTACACAGCCGTGAGGCCTGCACAGGGCCTGCTCCTGCTGGAAAGAATGGCCAGGGGTTCCAGCCTTTGTTTGCTCTGGTTCCTGTACCCATCCACTCATGTGCTCCCTCCTATAAGGGATGGAGCGTGGCAGCTGAGTAAATGAGCTGCTCACTTTACAAGGGGCCCCATGAAGGGGTCAAGGGAATTGTCCCGTTTCAGTAGGATCTACTAGAATACATATAACTACAGGTAAATGTATTGATTTACAGTGACTTAAAAATTAGGCATTTACTTCTCTTATATAACGAGGAGTCTGAAGACATATGGCTCAACACTGAATAGAGATTTCAGGAATCTCTCACTCTAGCTGTCTAATAAGGTCATCACTAGCCACAGGTGGCTATTTAAATTGAGATGAATTACAATTAAAAGAAAATGAATTCAGTTCTTCTATCCCACTAGCAACATTACAAGTGGCTACTGGCTACTGTGCTGGGTCAGTGCAAATGTAGAACATTTCCATCATGGGGGGAAGTGTACTTAACCTCTTTGGATCTTCGTTTTTCCTTCTGTGTGGTGACAGGGTTGGGTGAAGCTGGGATCCACCAACCATGGTCTTCAGGCCAAATTCTGCCCCAGGTCTTGAGCTAAGAGTGTTTTTTTTTTTTTTTTTTATTTGTAAAGGGAATAATAAAAATAGAATATTCGACAGAAACTGGATGTGACCCACCACACCTAATATATTTATAATTTGGCCCTTTAGAGAAAAAGTTGGCCCATGCCTGGATTAGATGTTCTCTGAGGGTTTTTTCCAACTGTCAGAGTCTACAAGTCTAGGGCCCTGGTAGTCTAGACAATTCAGGGTTTCCTGTTCAAGTTTAGGGCCTTGTGGGGCCCATGAGAGTGAAAATCATGGGAGCAGTTTCCCTCATCTCTGGGGTCTCTCCGTTCCCGTATATAAAGGGAAACCAGAAGGAGCATGACTAACCAGGGACTCGGGCTGGAAGCTGTGAGATGGTGACTTTATGGTAAACCTGCTGATATGGTCTGTGGAAAGAGATTTGCCACAGCAGTTGAGCAGCAGGCACCCACGTCAGAGCCTGGAAACTGGTGCAGAACGTCTGGTTTTCCGGTCACAGAGGGGCGTGCCCATCCAAAGCCGACAGGACGAGCTTTGTGGGAAGCTGATGGGTGCCTGTCTGTGGTCAGGTGCTGGTGGCTCTGACAGTAGTCAGCTGGGCAGCACTGGCACCAGGCCCTGGCTCAGATGGGGTTGGGGAAACTGAGCCACATTTGCTCCTCCATAAGAATACTGAGTCTAGAATGTCACCCTGTGTAGGGGGCTTTGTATGAGATTTGACATTCTTGGCTCTTGCTTTGCTCCTCTGGTGATTCCAGGGCTTCTCCTTGGGGTCTGTGAGGACAGCCTTTTACTGCAGGCCTTGGAAGGCATCGAGTCTTCCCTTCTAGTCATCCCCAGTGTGACCTAGGCCAAGTCACTTCATTTCTCCAAGACATGATTTTCTCAACAGTCAAGTGGTGCTAATGAGTCCTATCTATAGACATTTGGTTGGGTTATTGGGAAAGCAAAAGAGGGTATTATATGGAAAATCAGATACAAACAGAAAAGAACAGAAAGCCTCAAAGTTCCAGGTGGAGATTTAAAAAAAAACTGTTTATTGAGCACTTAATTAGGAATTAGGCACTAGGCCCTTGGATAAACCTTTTACATAGTTTATTCATGTAGCCCTCACCACAATCCTCTAGACACACATCCTTTTTTGGGTGAGGAGACCATTTTAATGTATGAGGTACCTTTTTAAAGGGCAGCATTTGGATTCAATCGGGTGTGGTGTGATCTCTTGGTCTTGTCCACCTTCCAAGACCTGGAAAGATGACGCATGGCTGGAACTGATGTTTTTAGGTCACCGTAAGGATTTCTGCATTTGCTCAGTTGGCTTCCTCATTCCCTTCTTGGGAAAGACCAGTATTGCTTTAGAGGTGCTTTGTGTCTCCTGTCCCATAGAATTTTACCTTGGCTCCTGACTAGTCATGTGGAGGATTGTTGCTATGAAAGCTCTTAACTGGAGTATTTCTATTGTTTAGTAACACTAGAGAACAGAAAAAAGACAACTGTTCTTGGGAAGTAAACAGACAAAAAAGATTGTAATCCAAAATGAAATAATAGTAGAAATAACGAAATAGGGTTTAAGATGGGATTCAAATGTTCTGCTTTGGGTAGATTTTGTGCTATTAGAGATTTCCAAATCTTTTTTTTTTTAATTTTTTTTTAAACTAGAGATGGGGGTCTCGCTATGTTGACCGGGCTAGTCTTGAACTACTGGCCTTAAGCAGTCCTCCCATACTGGCCTCCCAAAGTGCTAGATTTACAGACATGAGCCACGGCTCCAGGCCCCAAATATTTTGATTTTATCTTACCTCTCCCACTGCTAATTTTCATCTCTTTTCTGCCTGCATCCTGAGTAACTATGGAATGAAAGCATTTTAGAATTACTGTTGTCCAGTCACATCTAAATCGTAATTTTCCTTTTATGGAGTCATGCTACAGTTTTCTAACCACTATTATTTCTATTGCCTTAGCTGAATATTACAGAAACATTCTGAGGTCTGGATAGTATTAAAATCTATTTTCCAGACCAGGCGTGGTGGCTCACTCCTGTATTCCCAGCACTTTGGGAGGCCGATCACCTGAGGTCAGGAGTTCGAGACCAGCCTGGTCAAAATGGTGAAACCCCATCTGTACTAAAAAAATACAAAAATTAGCCGGCATGATGGTGCGCACCTGTAGTTCCAGTTACTTGGGAGGCTGAGGCAGGAGAATCGCTTGAACCTGGGAGGCAGAGGTTGCAATGAGCCGAGATCACGCCATTGCACTCCAACCTGAGTAACAGAGCAAAACTCTGTCTGGAAAGAAAAAAAAATCTATTGTCTGGAAGAAGGAATGGGGGCTCAGGGAGGTTAAATGACTTGCTTAGAACCATGTAACAACTCCCCAGCAGAGGCCAGATTCCCAAGACTGGCCACACCTAGCTGCCCCTCTGGGGAGGGCAGCCTACCCCGATTTCATGGTATATGATATTAACAGTGGTAACCACCACAAACATTGGCTGACTTTATGTTTAATTGCTTCTTTTTTAAACATCATAAACACCAGCAAAATAGGTATTGATTGTCACTGCAGTCTCACAGATGAGGAAACTACAGGGGCCCACACTTTGCCCAAGTTCACTCAGCCAGTTGGAGGCAGGATCTGAGCCCAGCTCTGCCTGCTCTGGGACCTACATGCTTGCCCACTGTTTTCTGTGCTGTCATTGACACAGCCAGGGAAAATTTAGGTGATGGGGAGGGGAGGGCATAGGGTATGTTGGCTTCTAAATTCGTTGGAATTTTTTTTTTTTTTTGAGATGGAGTCTCGCTCTGTTGCCAGGCTGGAGTGCAGTGGCGTGATCTTGGCTCACTGCAATCTCTGCCTCCCGGGTTCAAGCGATTCTCCTGCCTCAGCCCCCTGAGTAGCTGGAATTACAGGCACGTGCCACCACATCCAGCTAATTTTTGTATTTTTAGTAGAGATGGGGTTTCACTATGTTGACCAGGCTGGTCTCGATCTCCTGACCTTGTGACCTGCCTGTCTCAGCCTCCCAAAGTGCTGGGATTACAGGCATGAGCCACCACGCCCGGCCAAATCCAGGAATTTTATGTGGCCAGGGAGTGAGTCTGGTGGAGGACTTACATCCAAGTTTGGTGATCAAGACACACACAGTGTGTATTTAGATCTCTGTCATTAGGAAATGAGTATGTATTAAGGTAGCTAAAAGGATGATCTACAAACAGCAGGCAAGTAGGATCAGTCTGGGCAGGTAGTATGTTTGTGCATGCATCAGTATCTTCTTCCCCCTGCTTTTTTCTTTTTTTCTTAAGCTCAGCATGGAGTTAAAAACATTTATTAATCACCTCCTATATACCCTGAGCTCACTGCAAGATACATATTTATTATCTCCATTTTAAAGCAGAGGAAATGGAGGCTAGAGATATACAGTGACTTGGCCAAGCTTGCATGGTTGGAAGCGGCAGAGCTAGAATTTACACCCAGGTCTCTTTGGTACTGAGACACTCCACCTGCTGCCTTTATCTGCCTTTTCATTCAGGCTATGGCTACTTTTCTTTTAAGTAGACCCTGCTGCCATATTTCTAAGCTGACTTTTCCCCAAACCCAGCTCTGAGGAAGTCCATGCTGGACCCAGGCACAAGAAAACTCAATTTCCAGAGGCTAAGATGCTGCTCTTGGGTATAAGCTCTTCTTGGGTCAGTGAGTTCCTACTTTCTAGTCCTCTTTCCTGTACCAGCACCTTGTATGACTAGAGTAGGCTTTCTCCAAGAAGACTAGTGTTAATAATGTCTAACAAATGAACAGCTCTTCATACTCACATTCTTCCTCCATCTGGACTGCAAAGGCTCGAACACTTCATAGCTGTTGCCCTCTTCCAGGTGGGTTCCTGGGTTCTGGCATAAGCTCTGCCAACTATCTTTGTATGACCTCGACTCTGCAGCTTCCCTTTTCTGGACCTCAGCTTTCCCACTTGCAGATGGACAGGATCCTTGGAGAGCTTCTAAGGGAACAAGCCGAGGCCTCTTTGGCTTCTGCATAAATTTCTAAGGTCTTACTTAGTCTTTTACATTTTGCTCTGTTAAAAGACTATTTAGTTTCAAAAAAACGCCCAAAACAAACAACAACTCCTTCTCTCTTAAACCTTTTTTGGCAGAGGGCATATTTCCTTGTTATAGTGTGACCTGTGCCCAAATATAATTGATTATTCTCTTCTCCACCCCTAAGAAATGGGGAAGATGAATTTAGCTTTAGAGCGATTACTCCTAATCCAGTACAATATTTCCCTACCATGCCCATGAGCTGAGCTCCTAACGGCACATCAGAATGAAGATAACACACGTTTTCCATTCAGGGGACCGTATCTGTTTCTGTGATCAACCTCATCCCTCCACCCTCACAGAGCACTCAATTCTTGGACAATTTCGAGAGCTTGCTTTAGGAAAAAACCCATTTTCCACTTGACAGCAGAACTTTCTTTTTGAATCAGCTTTGGATGCTTCAGCCCAGGGAAATAGATTGCTCCCTTTGCTTTACCAAATTGTTTTTCTTTTCCCTTTTGCATATTTTTTTCACGGGCATCCCTGTACCCATCGCTACCCTACCCTCACCTTTGTGCTAACTGGAAGCATTGACCTAAGATGGTAAACGAGACATCAAACAAGGAACTGTGTCCTTCCAGGCTGCAAAGAGAGCTGGAAGGTCAGAGGTCTTTGCTTCCATTCCTGGCCATTTTGTCCCTTATGACTGCACAGTATCTCCCAGCCACGATGAGGATGTTTTCCTTATCTCCTCTAAAGTATCAGTAATCAGCTGCCCCTCCCCTATGCCTGCCTGAGCTTTGGGGGTTTGCAGAGAAGCCTGAAGGTCTACTTTGTGTCCTTGGGAGGGTATCCCCTTGAGGCAAGTAGATTTGATTGAAAAAAGTGCAAAGTTGACCAAGAATGGTCTGCTGAGACTGCACTGAAATTACTAATATGCTGTCTGTCCTCCACCAAGCCTGGGGCCACCAGCTCTTCCTGATTTGTGCTAACCCCTGGGGCTTTGCGGATCAAAAATAAATTTGGCTATTTGGTCCTTTGGAGGTTCTTGTAACTATCTTGTATAGTCTGGAAAAATACCACTTTCATTATGTCTCTGCTTTCTCAAAAATACTCAGTTGTTCCTCATAATACTTTTCTATTCTTGTGGAACAAATTATTCCCAAACCTAGAAGCTTAATATAACAATAAACATTTAGTATTTTACACAGTTTCTGTGGACCGGGAATCTGGGACCAGATTAGCTGGGTGGTTCTGACCTCAAGAAAGAATAACCTCACACTTCAGCAGAGGAGGCAGATTTGTTAATAAATGTGATAGCTATGACTTACCTTACTCGCTTTGGGGATAGGCATGGTCAGAAAAAATTATTAGGAAACATATTTTGAAAGCAATAAGGCATAAAGAATAATGTAAGGTGGGTATACCCAACCGATCCTAAGAAACAAAGCATTTCCAATATGATAGAACCTTCTGTGCATCCCTTTCCTGTCACATCGTCCTCTGTGCCCCCTCCTTACTTAGTAAGTAGCCAATTCCCTGAATGAGGTTTTTATCATTCCCGGTCATTTTACTTATACTTTTACTGCACTGGCAAATGTGTATCCTTAAGCCATGTAAAGCATTGTTTTGCAGGTTTTTGAACTACATTAAATTATGTCATACTGTATATATGACATAATTTTTATGCAATTTGCCTTTTTAAATCTACTATGATGTCTTACATGTGAGTATCCTTGTTTATCCATTTTTTATGCTATATAGTATTTCACTATGTGGAAATACCATAATTTATCAATTCATTCTCTTGTTGACAGATACTTGGTTTACTTATCATTTCTTTCAAATTAATTGCATTTGCTTATCATTTCTTTCAAATTAATTGCAGAAGCACTCCCTGTCCCAATTAGCAGGAAGTTTCCATCTCATCCGTGAGGATCCAACTTCCCACTTCCCCCCTCCCCGCACCCTCCACCAAGATGTCCAGGAGTCTCAGTGACTTTCCTAGGTTGAAGAGATCAGTTCTGCTCAAGAGTTGAAGCAGTCTACGGCTGCTCTTGTTTCTGGATAGTAACATTGTGTCACTGCTTATAATTTGCTCTACAATGTCCTTTGCGTCCTTATTCCCTGACATGGTGTCTCTGTTAGAAGAAGAGCTGAGTTTTCTGAGTCTGAATCAAAGAGCAGTAATCCAGAGTCTGAGTGTAGGGCACTGCTGATCCCATGCAGGGCACAGTCATTAAGGGGTTGTTCCAGCAGGGCACAGAGACAGAAATTCCTTGACCAGGGCCCCATCGGTGTGGAGAACACTGCTCCAGACAAACCTGTCAAAAACTGATCAATAAGTGTTCGAACCCTGTGAGATTAGAATGCTGTTGCTGAGGTCTGTAGAAGGACTGCCTTTGGTGGGTCTGTGGGAGGAGTTTTATTTTATTTATATATTTATTTATTTATTTATTTATTTTTGAGATGGAGTTTCACTCTCGTTGCCCAGGCTGGAGTACAATGATGCAATCTCGGCTCACTGCAACCTGGGAGGACCTTTATTTTTCAATAACATTTTCTCTGTACTTTAGTTTCCTCATCTGTAAAGAGCGTTACCCCATGTGATGAAGAAAACCATTGTTACTGATGGTTTACCTAGAAGCAATGTTAGCTAGTAGGGGCCCCTAGCTCTTATATACGCTCCCTCCTCCTTCCCCCAGGCAGTAATTCTATTTTTTTTTTTTTTTTTTGAGGTGGAGTCTCTTGCTCTGTCGCCCAGGCTGGAGTGCAGTGGTGCGATCTCGGCTCACTGCAAGCTCCGCCTGCCAGGTTCACACCATTCTCCTGCCTCAGCCTCCCAAGTAGCTGGGACTACAGGTGCCCACCACCATGCCCAGCTAATTTTTTTGTATTTTTTAGTAGAGACGGGTTTTTGCTGTGTTATCCAGGATGGTCTCGATCTCCTGACCTCATGATCCACCTGTCTCGGCCTCCCAAAGTGCTGGGATTATAGGCGTGAGCCACTGCGCCTGACCCCCTGGGCAGTAATTCCTGCTGGGTTTCCCTGACAGGTGACTGCTCAGCTCAGATGTCTCCAATGGAAGGCATGGCCAAAACACTGCTCTTGGAACAAGAAGTGGAGCTTCAGGTTCTCCATCTGTAAGTTCAGGGAAAACCACCTCTCTCTTCCCACAGAACTGTTTCAAAGGTGAAATGAGACAATGAACTTAAAAGTGCTTGAGAAGGTGGAGTGGGTAGAGTGGGGGTGAGGCTCTCATTATCTTTGGAGGTAGCACATCCTGTTGTTGGACAACTCTGATTTTACAAACATCTGAGTCAGGCACTGATGTCCACAGCCCTCTGAAGCTCCGCTTGGAAGATTCTGCACAGCCTTTTGGGAATTTGAAAACTCTCGGCATGTTCAGAATATCCCCCCTGAATCTTCTCTTTTCTGAACAAACTTCCCTACTTCCTTAACATGTGACTTTATGATCTACAATTTCCATAAAACAGAAGAAGGTTGTGGAACATAAACTGCTTACAAAAGTATAAAATGTTACATAATTCTAAGGTGATACCATTGTGATCATTGTTATTGTCACAATGGTGAAAATGACAACCTCCCCTATTGGGAGCAGAGGTGGCTGATGACTTCCATGTCCCTAAATCCAGGGAACACCTTTCAGTCCTCTGGTTTCACTTATTTGTTTTAAGATAGGGTCTTGCTCTGTTGCCCAGGTTGGAGTGCAGTGATGTGATCACAGCTCACCACAGCCTCAACTTCTCCAGACTCAGGTGATCCTCCTGCCCCAGCCTCCTGAGTAGCTGGGACTACAGGCATGTGTCCCCACACCTGGCTAATATTTGTATTTTTTTATTTTCTTTGAAGAGATGGGGTTTCACCATGTTGCCTGGGATTGGTCTTGAACTCCTGGGCTCAAGTGATCCTCCCTCTTTGGCCTCCTGAAGTGCTGGGATTACAGGCATGAGCCACTGTGCCCATCTTGGTCACATTTCTTAACACCTGCTTTTCTCATGGCTCTTTTAACATGCCTGGGTTTCTTGCCATCTCACTGGCAGCTCCTTCCGAGCCTCCTTTGCTCTCTTCTTTTTCAGATCAGCCCTTAAATGTTGTGGTTTTCAGAGTTATATCCTGGGTCCTCTATTCTCCCTCCTCACACCATCCCAGGAAGCTCACTTTAGCTCATCCATTCCAGTGGCTTCAATTACCATTCATAGGCTGCTGACTTCCAAAGTCATCCAGTCCACATTTCTCCCCTGGGTGCAAGGGCTAGAGCTCCAACTGCCTGCTAAACACCTCAGTTGGGATGTCTTATGGGCACTCCCCATCCACCTCCCTCAACCCCAAAACCTCCCCTTTCTGCTACAGCCTGTATCACAGTGAAAGTCCCCACCATTTGCCCAGTGGCCCAAGCCAGAAACCTGGGAATCATTCTGGACCTTTTCCTTGCCTTTTATCCCACTTGTAAAAAAGCACTGAGTCCTGTCAACACCATCTGTTTCTCTATTCCCATTGCCAGAACCTCTGTGTAGGATATCAACAGGTTATCTGCTGCCATAGTCCCTTATCTGGTTTCTCTACCTCCAATATTGCCCATGTCTGAATCAGTTTCTACACTCCAGCCAAAAAGAGCTTTCTAAAGTGTGATCAGATCATGGGGATTTCTGGCTAGATAGTTTTCTCCATCCTTGCTACCCCTCTTCCTGCCCCCACCACCAAAACTTGAATTCTGGAGGGACATGGAAGGAGAGGGAGGCACGGAGGTGCTGAAGAAATAGCACAAAACCTGTAGGAAAACTCTGGGGTACTGCAGGGGAAGGAATCTTGACTCAGAAGGAAATGTGAGCCAGAGACAGATGGGGACGGGGAGCCTCACCAGGGGACAGGCGTGACTCCTATTCTTTCCTCTCTCCCATGCATTGCTTCAGGGCATCAGTGCCTGCCTGGCATAACTGTAACATGGAAAAGTATGAGAGCACCTTGGATTGTCACTGCAGTTGACACCAAGAACAAGCAATGCGAGATTGTTATGGGTGCATTGTATCCCCAGTTTGCATGTTGACATCCTAACCGCTAGAACCTCAGAATGGGACTGTATTTGGAGACAAGGTCTTTACACAGGTAATTAAATTAAAAAAGGTCATTAAGTTGGTCCCTAATACAATGTGACTGTTATCTGTATGAGAAGAGGAGATTAGGACACATATAGGTACAGAGACAAGACACTGTAAAGACATAGGGGGAAGACAGCCATCCACAAGCCAAACAGATCACAAGAATTGTGAGAAAATAAATTTTTACTGTTGTTGGATTACTCTGATTTTACAAACATCTGAGCCTTCAGAATTGTGAGAAAATAAATTTCTACTCTTTAAGACATCCAGTCTGGTGTGTGTGTGTTTCTTTTTTAATGGCAGCCTAGCAAACTAGTATAAAAGTGTGTGAGGATTAAAAGGGAGAGGCAGGCTGGGTGTGGTGGCTCACACCTGTAATCCCAGCACTTTTTTTTTTTTAAAGACAGAGGCTCTCTCTATTACCAGACTGGAGTGCAGTGGCACGATCTCGGCTCACTGCCACCTCTGCCTCCTGGGTTCATGCGATCCTCCTGCCTCAGCCTCGCGTCTGGCTGGGACTACAGGCGTGCACCACCATGCCCAACTAATTTTTGTATTTTTAGTAGATATGGGATTTCACCATGTTGGCCAGGATGGCCTGGATCTCTTGACTTAGTGATCTGCCCACCTCGGCCTCCCAAAGTGCTGGGATTACAGGCGTGAGCCACTGCGCCTGGCCATAATTCTAGCACTTTGGGAGGCCTAGGTAGGTGGATCACTAGAGGCCAGGAGTTTGAGACCAGACTGGCCAACATGGCAAAAACCTGTCTCTACAAAAAATACAAAAATTAGCTGGGCATTGTGGCATATGCCTGTAGTCCCAGCTACTCGGGAGGCTGAGGCAGAGAATTGCTTGAACCTGAGAAGTGGAGATTGCAGTGAGCTGAGATCGTGCCATTGCACTCCAGCCTGGGTGACGGAGGGAAACTCTATCTCAATAAAAGGAAGAGGCAAAACCATCATTATTTGTAAGTGCTATAATAATCTGCATAGAAAGCCAACTGAATCAGCAGACTCTCTTTTATAACTGATAAGAGGATTCAACAAGATTTCCAGATACAAGATCAACTACTAAAAACCAATAGCATGTGTCCATAGCAGCAAATACAGAACCAACCATCAAACATAAGAAAATAAAATGCCACTCACAGTAGCAAGAGAAACTAAATATACCTAGCCATTAATATATCAAGGAGTAAAGAAGTTCTCTATGGAAGAAAAATTTAAATTCAATCTAAGGACATAAAAGGAATTTTTGAGTAAGTGAAGAGGCATTTCATGTTTGTGATAGAATAACAGAACATTGTAAAAAAGTCAATTTTTTTCAAAGTAATCTATAAATTTGATATGATTGAATTAGCATTCCAGATGGCTATGTTGATAAACCTGATAAATATTCTAAAATTAATAAATATAAAGGTCCACAAATGATTGAGCCAGCTTTTAAAAAGAGGAGGGACTTGTCTTCTAGATATTAAGATATATTACAAGGTCACAGTAATAGAAGAATTATGTGGTTCTGATGGAAGGACAGGAAAATAGATGAATAGACAAGATAGCTCAGAGACAGACCACACATACGTGGGAACTTGATGAGTGATTATATGGTATCACACATTAATAGGAAAGGTGTCACTGACTTGCAGATGGCTTTGAAAAACTGGGTGACTATGTCGATCAAATTATACCTACAAACCTACTTTATCCAGAATATAAAAGTAGAGCATAGATAAATTAAAGACTTAAAGGTTAAACAATAAAGCTGATAAAAAAAAATTATAGGGCTTAGTGTGGTGGCTCATGCCTGTAATCCCAGCACTTTGGGGGACTGAGGCGGGCAGATCACTTGAGGTCAGGAGTTGGAGACCAGACATTATAGGGAAATATTTTTATAACCCAGGAATGATAAGGTCTTCTCAAATAATACCTCCCAAACACAAAGCACGACATAAAAATGGATTTTATTAAACGTTATGGATTTCTAATCAATGGAATTAGATAATTATAACCCAATAGGATGAACCACTGGTTATAGACCAGTGGTTCTCAACTGGGATCAATTTTTCTCCGCACCCCTCAGGATGTTTGGCAATGTCTGGAGACATTTTTGGTTGTCACAACTGGGTAGGGGGTGCCACTGGCAAATCTGTCAGGTAGAGGCCAGAAATGCTGCTAAACATCCTCCAGTGTACAGGATACCTCACAACTAGTAATTATCTGGCCAAATATTAATCGTGTTGAGATTGAGAAACCTAGCTATAGATGGATGCCATGTGTAGACTCCACGTTTAAAATCCACATGTAACCTAATCCTAGACTACACAAAAAAATCCAATAACTTGTTCAGAAAAAGGCAGGAAACCCGAAAGAAAAGTAGTCAAAGTATACAAATAAGCAATTCACAGAAGGGGAAACACAAATAGCTCATAAGTATATGAAGAGATGCCCAAACCCAATAATTAGATACACATGAACACAACAGTGAATTACTTTACATTCAATAGCCTGGCAAAAACGAGAAAGGTGGATAATGCCAAATGTTGGCAGGGATGGAAAGGAACTGGGAACCCCTGTATACCACTGTTGGGGACGTAGACCAATGCAGGAGTTTTGAAGAGCCATCAGGGAGAATTCATTCAAGATACTGTGTCCATACAAAGTATCCAGAGATCTCACTGACGAGCACCCCCAGTCTGGCTACACAGCTCCAAAAGAGGACATCGTCAAGCATGTTCACTGTGGCATTGTTTTTGGTGGCAGGACATTGGAGTCCCCTAGGGTCCACCACTAGGGGAACGGAAAAGTAAAATACGGTGTAGGCATATATTAAAATACTATGCAGCAGTCAGAATCCATTCACTTAATATACATGCACCAATGCAGATAGGCCTTAAACAATAGAAAGAATTAAATGAAATCTATTAGAATCATACCTGGCACACAAGTTAACTTTGAATAATACCTTTGCACATGCCAGTTAGATAAATTAAAAATACATGTCTATATGTTTTTGCTAGAACATGCACCTGTGTGTTGTAAATTTTATTTATTTTTTTGGGGGGGGAGGAGTCTCACTCTGTTGCACAGGCTGGAGTGATCTCAGCTCACTGCAAGCTCCACCTCCCAGATTCACACCATTCTCCTGCCTCAGCCTCCTGAGTAGCTGGGACTACAGGAGCCTGCCACCACGCCTGGCTAATTTTGTTTTTGTATTTTTAGTAGAGGCGGGGTTTCACTGTGTTAGCCAGGTTGGTCTTGATCTCCTGACTTCGTGATCTGCCCACCTCGGCCTCCCAAAGTGCTGGGATTACAGGCGTGAGCCACCGCACCCGGCCTGTGTGTTGTAAATTTACCTAAATTCCTTTTATGCCTTGTTTACTCAGTACTATGCTATCTGTGAACACTTAGACACAACTGTGTGCCAGGGACTATTTTCATTACTCACCTCCTCATGCCCCCACAAGAAACTATATTAATAAGTTATATATATGTATATAAACACATATATATGTATTATATATAATGTATACATATATGTATATATGTATATAATACATATATGTACATACATATTACATATGTGTATACGTATTATATATATAATGTATATAATACAGTCACACACACACACACACACACCACACACCAGACATTTATTTTCTCATGGTTCTGAAGGCTAGAAGTCCAAGATCAAAGTGCCAGCAGGGTTGGTTTCTCCTGTGACCACTGTCCTTGGCTTGTAGGTAGATGGCCACCTTCTCCCTGTGTCCTCACGTGGCATTTTCCCTTGTGGATTGCTGCTGTCTTCTTTTTCTTATGAAGACATCAGTCCTTTTGGATCAGGACCCCACTTTATAACTTTAACATTAATTACCCTCTTTAGAGGCTCTGTCTCCAAATACAGTCACTGTGAGGATTAGGGATTCAACAAATGAACTTTAGAAGGATACAATTCAGCCCACACAGCCCGACTGGTGTTGAAGAGGACATGGGGAGGGACCTGGGATGCTTGTTGGGTTCTGTTTCTTGATCCAAGTGCTGATTACACAGGTAGATTTAGCTGGTGAAAATTCACAGTATAGTGAGGATTTGTAGACTTTTTTCGTAGGTATGTTATCCTTCATTGAAAGCCTTAAAAAGAATTGAATTGTAGCCACTGCTTTCTCTGCATTTACTTATATGTTTATATAGGTTTTCTACTTTGGTGTTTTACTATAGTACTTTGCTGGGGCTGACATACCAAAGTCCCACAGACTAAGTGGCTTAAAGAGCAAACATTTCTTTTCTCACAGTTCTGGCAGCTGGACTTCTGAGATCAAGGTGTCAGCAGGATTGGTTTCTTCTGAGGCCTCTCTCTTTGGCTTGTAGATGACTGTCTTCTCCCTGTGTCCTCACACGGTCTTTCCTCTGCAGATATCTATGTCTCTGCCCGAATTTCCTCTTTGTACAAGGACACCAGTCACATTAGGGACCCTAATAACCTCATTTTAACTTAATTACCACTTTAAAGCTCTATCTCCAAATACAGTCTTATTCTGAGGTCTGGGAGTTCGGACCTCAACATATGAATTTTGGGGGGACATAGTTCAGCTCAGAACAGGTATCTTACATTGAAATATTCTTGTAGTGCTACTTGATCATGAGGTATTTCATGCATTGCTGAATTCCAATTGCTAGCATTTTATATAAGATAAAAATAAGCTATGGCCACATTGAAATTTGTCTCACATTTTATTTTATGATGCCATCCCTGTTAGGTTTAAGCATCAAGGTTATAATAGCTTTAAAAATGAGATAGGTAATTTTTGCTCTTTGTTCTATTCTGCAAAACAACTATTGTAATCTCATTTTATGTGTGTCTTGGAGGCTTGCTGAAACTGAACAGTAAAACTCTCTTACCTCAAACAAAAAGTAAATCTAAAGGGGAAAAGAGAAGGGGAGGGAGGCACACATAAAAGTAGATGAATAGCACCATGAATGTATTTTCTGTCCAATTCCCACCCCGTCAAAACACATAAAGGAGCAAACAAAACAAGTTGGATCAAGCCACTCTCCTCAAACTTTCCAGTTGCTCCCTATTGCCTTCTGGAAAGAGCCCACTCTTTACCATAGACCCCCTCAACCTGAAACAGCTTTTATCTCCCTTCTGCACTTTTGTTTTGTTTTGTTTTCTGAGACAGGCTCTTGTTCTGTTGTCCAGGCTGAGTGCAGTGGCTTGATTATGGCTTTGACCTTCAGGGTTCAAGCAATCCTTCCACCTTTGCCTCCTGTGCGGCTTGGACTATAGGCATGTGCCACCACACCTGGCCCCTTCTGTACTCTTGATTGGAACACTGTTCTACTCTCCAAATGCTCCCCTGGTGAACTCTTCCTCCTGTTTCAGTTTAGCTCAGATAGCACCTCCTCCTGGAAGCCTACCCACCTACCCAGGCTTCTCCCACCCTACCTGACTCTAGTCTCAACTAGATGTCCTCTTCTTGGCTCCTCATACTCTTTATGCTGCTCCAGCCTCAGCCCTCCCCTCTCCATTGTTCTTGTTGCTGGGAACCCTTTTATGGGCTGGGATTGGAGTCGTGGGCACCAGTCCAACTCTGCGGGATGGATGACAATCTGACTCAGTGGGTGAGACTCACAGACTCACATCATGGAAATAGCCTTTCCCTAATTAAACATGCAAAGAAATGGAAGTCAGTCCTTGCTTTGATGACCAAAACTTTTTTGAGAAGGTAGTGGCTCTCAAAATTATGTCTAGAGTTAAACACTACACAAGTTTGTATTTAGGTGTGAGGTGGACTTGGGTGGGTGAGGCATGCAGCCCCCTCCCTCTTTTCTTACAGCTCAGAGCCACAGGAGGTGTCTTCTTCTCTTGCTGCTGCTCCTGGGCTGCCTGAGACAGGCTCACTGGCTCTCAAGGGAGGATTTAGAGTCTCTAAACTTAGCATTACCTCCGCTCCCTTCTTTTAGCCTTGAATGGGCTTGCTTGAAAGACTATCTGGCTCTTTTTTTGAGCCTCTGGGACATTTGCCCTTGGAAGAGAGCTTGGTTGTATCCTGGGAATCTTTGAGAACAGCACTACTCCTACACTGTATACCATGGAAACTGAGACACAGAGAGGGAAAGGGTTTAAAGTTCCTCCAGTGCTGGCAGAGGCTCTTGCTACCAATGGGGGCTGTTCTGGCAGTGTGTGTTCTAGGGCAGGTGTGCTTCCTGGGCTACCATTTTCCCATCTTCATCCTATCTCTGCCCTCCTGCTGTGGACTGAGTTGTGTCTCTCCCCTATTCAAAAGTTGTAGCCCTAACCCCCAATGTGACTGTATTTGGAGACAAGCCCTTTACAGAAGTAATTAAGGTTAAATGAGGTCATAAGGGCAGAGCCCTGATCCAACAGGATTTTAGGGTGCTTAAGCTTGCTCTCTCTCTCCTCTCCTCCTCTTCTCTCTTCTCTTCTCTTCTCTTCTTTCTCTCTCTCTCTCTCTCTCTCTCTTCTCTCACCATATGAAGACACAACAAGAAGGTGGCCATCTGCAAGCCAGGAAGGGAGCCCTCACCAGGACCTGACCATGCTGAAACCCTGGCCTCAGACTTCTAGTCTGCAGAGCTATGAGAAAATAAATGTCTGTTGTTTAGATCACCTAGCCCATGGTATTTTGTTATGACAGCCTGAGCTGAAGAATACATCTCTCAATCCTGATAGATCTGCTCTTCCCCTTAACTCAGACTGTTTTACCTGTCTAATCCTCTGTCTCCTTTTCTCCCTAAAATCCTAAATGTTGGCATTCTTCAAGATTTTGCCTTTATACCATGCCCTTCCTTCTCCCCTTTCCTGTTCCCGCTCTTCCCTCTTTCTTCTCTTTTCTATTCTCTGGCTTTCACATCTTCAGTTCAAGCCTCACTGTAAGTAATATCTTCATTCATTACTTCTCTCCTGACTCCTATCTGGCATTTCCAGTCACCTCCTGAAGTTTTCCACCTGGGTTTCCTTTTATCAAAGATGGGTGTCCTCTCCACTCTCCCCAACCAGAAAATTCATGACCCTCCTGACTTCCCTGTTTACATCCTTGACACCCTACTCCCCTGTGCCTTCTAATAAATTTCCAAATCATCTTTGGCCTGGCATGCCTCCTTTTTGGATCAGGGCAAAAGGGGGAACTCTTTTGCCTGCCCTTATGGCAGGGAAGAGGGGGTGTGAGTTGCACACTTAGGGAGTGGTTAGCAAACCTGGTTGCATAGTCAAAAAGCACCAGCAGGAGTGGCCTCTGTGAGTCATGAAACCACAGGGGCCCCACCTCTTGTGTTTTTCTTGGAATCGGGTGTGTGGGTGTGAGCGCCCTCTCACGAAGACCTCTGCAGGGTTGCATCCTCAAAGGAGGGCAACAGCTGACCTGTGCAGAGTGCTTTGCAGTTTACAAAGCACTTTCACATATCTTGACTCATTTCCACCCTACAACAACTCTATGAGGCGGGATTATTGTTCCCCATCAAGAGCTGAAGGGACTGAGAGTGACTTGCCCAAGGTCAGCGCTACAAGCAAATTTGAGTCCCAATTTGGCTACAAGGTGGCCAAACTGGGACTCAAATTTGGTTTTTCTGCTCACAGACAGAGGAATTCCCTGGGCACCTCTCACTGCCAGGCCCTTGACATTGGCTGTCTCAATACATGAGGAAAGTTGTGGCTCAGCTAAGTGGGATGATTTGCTTAGGATCTCCAGTGGGTGAGTGCTGTCCTGAGGCTCTGAACCCCTGTGTATCTGACTCCAAAGCCAGTGGATGCATGAATTCACTAGGTGCATAGCCTCCCAAATCCCAGGGCTTCCCATCAACCCAGAGGGACTTCCTGATGGGTATTGAGCCATGGCTTGTCATCTTGTTGAAGTGGTTTCCAGCCTGGAGAGTCATCATCTCCATCATCACCCTCATGTTTGGCACTATTTATTGAGCGCTTATTATATGCCAAGCACTGCACCTGATGCATTATATACTTGATCCATGCGTTGACACATGTAATGACACAAATTCATCTCCCGAAGTCCTAACCTCCAGTATTTCAGAATGTGATTATATTTGGAGATAGAGTCTTTAGAGAGGTAATCAAGTTAAAGTCACCAGGGTGGGTCCTAATCCAATGTGACTAGGGTCCTTATAAGAAAAGGAAATCTGGACACAGACACACACCGAGGGGAGACCATGTGCGAGGGGTCATGGAGAGAAGGTGACCGTCTATAAACCAAGGAGAGAGGCCATGGAAGAAACCAACCCTACTGATACCTCGATCTGGAACTTCTAGCCTGCAGAACTGTGGTGAAATGCACTTCTGTTTAAGCCACTCAGTCTGTGGTACTTTTTTATGGCAACCCTAGCAAATGATATATCTGATCTCATTAGGTTCTCACAGCCATTTTGATAATGGGCTTCTGATCCCTGGGGGAGCCCAAGGCAAGAGGGAGAGAGGAATGGGCCCCATGAGGTTGTCTGAGAATGACCTGCTGACAATCAGAGTGGTGCCCACAAAGTGGTAATTACCCTAGTGAGACTGCCAGGGTTGGGGTTTGTGCCATGGCGAGGGCTGGTGGCCCCCAGCTCTGTGAGTTCAGAATCAGCCCATTGAGAATGAGAGCAACCCAGCTGCACTTGACTGGGCCCTGTCTCTGTGCCAGGCACACGCTCAGTGCTGTCAGAGTCTGTGAGGTGGAAGCTGTCATCATCTTACTGTACAGATGGGGACATGGAGGTTCAGGGAGCTTCCCTGACTTGCCCAGGGCAACACAGCTTATAGGGACTAGAGGTAGAATGTGAACCCAGTTCTGCCTAGCTCCAGGACTTGGCGTCATACCAAGCAACTCAGAGACATGGCATCTATATTTATAAACCCGATGCCAAGGGATCCATTTCCAAAGAGAAATGTACCGCCATGTGGTCTGGAATGCTCCAGGGCTTTGGGAGGACGTTTTGTTCCCTGTAGCGAACTTGTTACAGGGTTGCTTGGTGACCCTGGAATTGGAGTGATAAGAGTGAGTTTTCTTCTTTCAAGCTAATAAGGCACAGTGATCAGGAGAACACAGCTGGTGGAGCCAGTCTGCAGGCTGAGCTCTGACACTTGCCAGCCATGTGAACACGGACAAGCTGCTTAACCTTTCTGTTCCTCTGTTTCCTCATCCAGGAAACACAGAAGATGTGAATGGCAGAGTCCTTCCTAGGGCTGTTTAGGAGGACGAGGGTGTCAGGTTCCCATGCCAGGCTGGGCAAGGAGGCCACTCACGTCCGTGGAGGGGCTCACTGTGCCAAGAGGTCAGGAGATAGAGACACTTCTGGGCAATCTTGGCTCAGCAATATCTCCTTGTCCTTCCCTTTCCCTGACACCAGATCTGATCTAGTTGGTTTATTGTCTTTTCCAACAGAATCTAATCCAATGACTTTTGATTGTCCCCCATGGGGCTTTGGAAACCAGGCTCTACACTCACGCATTCTCCTGGTCCACTTAGATGACTCATCTCTTCCTTTTGTGGGTGGATTTTGGTAACTAGAAGATTCTCTCCTTGTCTTTTCCCCTCCTCCTCCCATTAGAGTATAAGTTTGCTGAGGGCAGGAGTGTGACCCTCTTGTTCACAACTGAATCTACAGCGAGTGTCTGCTTGGATTAGCTTGAGGTCATGATGCAAGTGAAAAGGGTTGGACTGGAATCCAGATCTCAGGGCTCCCAGGAAGATCTCAGTCCCCCATCTCTCCCTTCCTTCATACACCGTGCCAGATGCCCGGTTTCCAGCAGGGAAAAGACAGACACTCACCTTCTGCCTTGATGGGTTTCTTTCCTTGCATGCCAGTGCCTCATTGGTAGCCTCCTGTTAATCATTTTCAGCCTTCAGGTTTTTGTCCTGCTATTTCCTTCCCTGGAGCCGCCTCTTCCCTGCTCCATGTGCTGGCTCCTCCTGGGGAGCCTGTCCACACCTGCTTCCTGCCATGGCTGTTGTTCTGTTTCCCCTGCTCACTGCCCCGTCAGTCACAATCTGCTCACACAGGTTTGCTTGCTTGTCATTCACGCCCCCGCTAAGCTTAAAGCCTTGCAAGGGCAGCAACCCTGCAGTTGTATTTATTGTGATGTCTACGTGGACTCTGAGCTTGAAAACCACCTGGTGATTGAATGAATGAAGGACTCTGCTTTCTAGTAGGTGAATGACTTTTTGTCTAAGGATTACACACACACACACACAAAAACAAACAACAATGCACTGAGGTAACTGCTGTGAAGGGAGCTTACAGTACGCACAAGGGCACAACACACCGGGGCTGACCTCTGCTGAGTCTTGCAGGGAGGCACGCACAAGCCTGTGGGGTAGGAGCTGGCATTGCTTCCTCAGAGAAGCATCCGATACCCCAGATCAGTGCAGGCCTCCCTGTCATGTGGCTTGACAGCTCCCTGTACTTTCCCTACAGCACTTATTGCAATGATCTACATTTATACAATTAGTTTTATTTTCATTGTGCTGAAGCATGCATAAAATTTGCCATTTGTGATGTTTGGTACATTCGCAATGTTGCTCAACCATCACCGCTATCTAGTTCCAGAAATTTTCATCATCTCAAAAGGAAACCCCATACACTTTAAATGGTCACTCCTTGTTCTCCATACTCTGGCAAACACTCACCTTTCTGTCTCTATGATTTGCCTGTTCTGGATGTTTCATATGAATAGGATGCAATTAGTTAAAAATTTCCCCTCCACAGCCATATAAAAGAAAGAAATCACATCTTCTGCGGCAACATGGATGGAGCTGGAGGCCATTATCCTAAGTGAAATGGCTCAGAAACAGAAAATCAAATACCATGTGTTCTCACTTATAAGTGGGAGCTAAACAATAGTTACTCACGGACATAAAGAGGGAAATAATAGACATTGGTGACTCCAAAATCCAGAAGGGTAGGAGGAGGGTGAGGGTTGAAAAATTACCTATTGGATGCAATGTTTACTGTTTGGGTGATGGGTTCACTAGAAGCCCAGCGTCACCATTACACAATGTATCCATGTAACAAACCTGCACATGTGCCCCCTGAAACTATAAAAAACAAAAGCCAGTGGGGGAAAATATTTTTTTCCTCTGTTTTCATCTCCCTCAGGGTAAGAATTGTAGAATTTGTGTCTGTCTGACTTATCTTCACCCTGTCCTGGCACAGAGGCTGGCATGTGCTTTATGCCCCCCAAACTGTGTTGGCGTGATGGAAGAACATTTTCTCATTGCACGTCTGCAAGCTCACTGGATGAAAACTGTGTAACTTATAGGATACAGGAGTCAGGGTGCTCGGGTACAGTTCCTCCAAATGCCTCTTGCTAGATCAATTATTACTTTAGTCTTGTTATTTAACACCTTGGCACATCAATTTCCTCATCAATGAATTGGGGAGACTGGTAATGCCTGCCTCCTTCCGGTAACACAAGAACAACTGACACTCTATCTGCACAAGTGCCTGTTGCAGCAGCTGGCCCAGAACAGGTTGTCAGGATCACTAGCTGTTGTTATTTTCCTTGTGCTTTTCGACGCCAAGTTCTGGGCTGGGTCATACACAGAGTCCATGGCAAATGCATGTTAGTTTGAATGATACCTAAAGGGGTTTAAAAATTAGGCAGGTGGACGCCTAGGTCAAAACTGCAGAGAGTTCAGTTGGGATGATGACAAAGAAGAGACCTCTCCCAAGAGCTTTTGTTAAGGTGTGCTGCAGCACCAATATCTCAGAGACTTACAACACTGAGAGTGTGCTTGGCTCACTTCGTAGGTCCCCGTGGGCCAACTGTGGCTCAGCTCCATGGGCTTTTTATTCTGAGAGCCAGGCTGAGGAAGCAGCTCTCATCTGGGTTGTGCTGCTCCTGTGGCATGGCAGAGGGGAGTAACAGGGTTGGCTCCAAGGCTCCTGCTCCCGTGTTGCATACATCACTACTGCTTATATCCTGAGGCCGCACCAATCACAGCCAAGCCAAGGTGGGCAGCCACAGCGACCTCTTTCAGGGAGTGCAGCAATGACTGGGAATAATTATACACAACCACGCTGTGGTCTCAGAGCTTTAGTTATGTTTTCGGCATCTTCTGATGCATCCCTCTAGCTCGCTCACTCCAACTCTCTACCCACAAGTTAGAACCATCACCCCAAGAGTTTTGAGAGGGTTGTCAGCCAGCAGTAGCTGCTATGTGGTCTGTGAGGCTCCCCTGCTCTGCAGATTTGGTCCATAGATGGAAAGCTTTGAATCTCCCTTTGTGGCAGTGTTATTTATGGTAATGGAAAACTGGGAAGAACCTAAATATCCAGCAATAGGGGAATGGGAATAAATGGTGGTTTGTTCACACAAATGGTATTCTATACCACCATCAAAATAAATAAATGATAGTGAAGTTTTAAATTGGAGGAATCTCCAAAACATAAATAGTGAGTGGAAAAATCAGATGTAGGATGATTGCATGTGAAAATATGCAGAGTATTGGAAACCATCTGGCAGTTCCTCAAAATGTTAAAATAAACATAAGTTACTATATCACCAAGTGATTCTACTCCTAGTTATATAACCAAGAGAACTGAAAATGTCTTTCTGTATAAAAACTTACACATGAATATTCATAGCAGCATTATTCATAATAGCTGAAAAGTAGAAGCAATCTAAATGTCCATCAACCGATGACTGGAAAAAGTGGTATATCCACCAAATGGAATATTATTTGGCCATAAAAAAGAATGAAGTGCTGATACATGCCACAACATGGATGAACCTTGAAAGCATTATGCTACATGAAAAAAGTCAGTCACAAAAATCTCATATTTCATGATTCTGCTTATATAAATATCTCATTAGTCATGTGCACTGACTCATGCCTATTGCAGTTTAGGAGGCCAAGTCAGGAGAATTGCTTGAGTCCAGGAGTTCAAGACCAGCCTGGGCAACAAAGTGACATCCTGTATCTATAAAAAAGTAAAAAAATTAGCTGTGTGTGGTGGCATATGCCTGTGGTTCCAGCTACTCAGGAGGCTGAGGTGGGAGGATTACTTGAACCCAGGAGATTGAGGCTGCATTTAGCTATAATCACTCCACTGTACTCCAGCCTGGTCAGCAGAGTAAGACCTTGCCTGAAAAACAAAAAAAATCCATTATAGGCCAATCTACGGAGACAAAAATTATATTAGTGACTGCCAAGGGTTAGGGAAAGGGGAGAATGAGGAATGATTGCTTAAATGGCATGAGGTTCCTTCTAAGCTGATAAAAATATTCTGGATCTAGATAGTGGTGACAGTTGCACAATACTGTTTATGTACTAAATGCCACTGAATTACACACTTTAGAATGGTTATGCCTGGATGTGCCGGCTCACATCTGAAATCCCATCACTTTGGGAGGCAGGCAAATCACTTGAGTCCAAGAGTTTGAGACCAGCCTTGGCAACATGGTGAAACCCCATATGTACAAAAATTACAAAAACTAGCTGAGCATGGTGGCATGCACCTGTAGTCCCAGCTACTTAGGAGGCTGAGGTGGGAGGATCACCTGAGCCCTGGAGGTTGAGGCTGCAGTGAGCCGAGATCGTGCCACTGCACTCCAGCCTGGGTTACAGAGAGAGACCCTATAATGTTAAATTTTATCATGTTATGTGTGCTTTACCACAGCAGGGAAAAATAAACAGGACAACACATATATAGTGTGTATGAAAACCCACAGGGAGGAACTGCATATACCTATATCAGATTATCGGTATATAACAGAATATCAGTTATCTCTGGAGAAGGAGAAAAGGGGCTGGGAGGATGGATGAGTGGTGAAGGAATTTCCAGCATACTATACCTGTGACATTTTATTGCTTTAAAATGCTTTTGAGGGCATTTCGTCAAAATGGCAAAATGTCAACATTGATTAAATCTGGGTTAGTGTGGGAGTATTTGTTGCACGATTCTCTGCATTTTTCTGAATGTTTGAAATATATCATAATTGGAAGAAAGCCCAGCAGCTTGGAAAGCCCTGTCCCTGGACAGCTGAAAGTGTGCCTGTGTCTTCTACCCCACCGCACTCTGGGAGCAGGTGACATAGGGAACAGGGAACATTAGATTTCATTGTGTTGTTGCCTGGCTGCATCACATTATTTTAGATTCTATTGAAATTAATGATGCAGGGACCTTATTTTTTTCCACCCAGGCCTGGAAATTTAACTCTGATCAATGAATTTCATCTTCCGGAGGCATAGTGATGGGCTGGGTGTTTTCATCTCAGATAATTGCTTTTTTTCCTTTTGTTTGGTGAAATAATTTTCCTTTCAGGCCCAAACTATTCAAAAATAAGGCAGTAAACTTGTTTTCTCAGTTTGCGATTTTTAAAATGAGTTATTCCATCATCATGATAAGCAATTCTCCAATCTATAAAACCTCTCAGAAATGATGAAGTGGGAGAGAGAGGAAGCTTGGCTGCTAATTTTAGATGTTACTGATTATGTCGCTTGAACAAACAAATTCTGACAGTGTCTCTGGGGATGAGGCAGGAGGCGGTGGGGAGTTGTTTTTCCTCAGTAAGATTTAATACCTTTCTGGGTCCTGTTCTTTTTTGCTGTAAAACAAAATGATTACCCTTGTTGTTTCCTGAATACCTATGCAATGAAGTTACCAATCATTTTAACAAAATATAGCCAAACTTTGTATATCCAGCCGCAAGCATAATATCCCTGGGATCACCATTGTTCAAACCTTTTCTGAAGGTCCCTTCAAGGTCATGTTGTCCAACAAACTCGTTTTACAGATGAGAAAACTGAGGCCCAGTTTGGCAACAAGATTTGCCCACGATCCTGAAGTCTGTTTTCTATTTCAAAGCCAAATCTCTTTATGATCTACTCACTAATCTACCGCACTCACCAATTGTGGATTTTGTCTGCTAAAATCAAACTGTTATTTCCAAAGGTGTAGATTCCCCACTAAAAATTTCCCCTTGGGACAATCATGCTGTGAAAAAACTCTACATGTTGGAGTCAGAAAGCCTGGTTAAAATACCTGCATTTTCTGAGAACCTGTATGATTTTGGGCCAGTCATATCTCTTGCATGATTATCGGTTTCCTTCTATATAAATTAGGTTAAGGATCCCCAAATTGAAGGGTTGTTGTGAGACAACAGAGGTTTCCTGTGTTGGAGAAACTTGGAGTCAAAGAAAGGGGTCCAGCAGGTAGTACCTGGGCATGAGCAAAAGTTCAAATGGCAGTGGCCAGGCAGAGTGTCAATCCAGAAATCTTCAGAAAATCTTCACGATATATGAAGGAACACTAGGGAAAGACACAGCAGACAGTAAAACCCAGATGATGTCAGCCAGGCCTCAAAGTTCCTTTCCTTGACAGGGGTCACTTTCTTGTTCAATTTCTGTCTGTTGGCAGGATGATTTCGGAAAGAAAGAGCTTGTGTTAAAGGATATAAAATTACAATGAGATAGGAGAAGTAAGTTCTAGTATCCTGTAACACTGTAGGGTGACAATAGTTAACAATATAGTTAACTAATATAGTATATTAGTCTGTTTTCATGCTGCTGATAAAGACATACCCAAGACTGGGTAATTTATAAAGAAAAATATTGAATGGACTCACAGTTCCTCATGACTGGGGAGGCCTCAAAGTCATGGTGGAAGGTGAAAGGCACGTCTTACATGGCAGCAGACAAGACAGAAAGAGAACCAAGTGAAAGGGGAAACCCCTTATAAAATCATTAGCTCTTGTGAGACTTATTCACTATCATGAGAACAGAATGGGGGAAACTGCCTCCATGATTCGATTATCTCCCACTGGATCTCTCCCACAACACGTGGGAATTATGGGAGCTATAATTTAAAATGAGATTTGGGTAGGGACACAGCCAAACCATACCATATAGTTTCAAATTGCTAGGAGGAAGATACTGAATGTTCCCAACATAAAGAAATGATGAATGCTTGAGTTGATGCATATGCTAATTACCCTAATCTGTTCACTATACATTATATATATCAAAGCATTACTATGTACCTTGTAAACAGGTACAATTATTATAGGTCAATTAAAATAATTAAATTTAAAAATGGTACCTGGAGTTTTATTTTCTTGAGATAAGGAGAGACTGAAGAGGGAGACCATATATTTCAAAAGGATGTTTTGAAAGCTGACCCAGGATGAACACTCTCGCCTTCCAAGTTTCAGATCAGAGCAACTTTCTTGGCATCACCTGCTTCCACCAACTCTGTCTGCACCAGGAAAAATCAGGTCAGTTACTTACTCAACAGGACCTCTGACATTGCTTCCTGTGGATAGAGCCCCTTGAGGTCTTCACTGCAATAGAAATTGGAACCACTGAGAATGAATCTGGGTCCTGGTAAGAACACTCCTTTGGTGCCGCCAGCAAGGAGCCCCACTAAAAATCTTTGTATGTGATTCATAGTCCTTGTCATAGAATGGTGCCCTGCAACCCCTTTTCTATTGCTGAATAGAGTCCTGGTTTTCTGTGCTGGCTTCCCCATTCTCTGGGAGGCTCTGAGTAGGGAGGAAGATCAAGAAGAAAGTGGCAGTTTTGATGCCCTGTTTCCTGCTCTCTCACCCTGCAACCCCTCAACCTCCCACACCTACCTGTGACTTCACTTTTCCTTTAATCCATGTACATCCAGCCTCATAGACTGAGAATCCATGGCCCGGGTCCTCTCCTAGTCCTTGTTAGTATCTATTTTACATGTCAATGGAGCATATTCTATTGACAGTGCTGTTTCTCTCTCTCTCTCTCTTTTTTTTTCCAAATAAGTTCTTCAGTATTACCACATTGTACCCTTGTCAATGAACAATGAGAACACATGGACACAGGGAGGGGAACATCACACACCGGGGCCTGTCATGGGGTGGGGGGCAAGGGGAGGGAGAGCATTAGGAGAAATACCTACTGCATGCTGGGCTTAAAACCTAGATGATGGTTTAATAGGTGCAGCAAACCACCATGACCCATGTATATCTATGTAACAAACCTTCATGTTCTATGCATGTAGCCCAGAACTTAAAGTAAAATAAAAATAAATTAGTTAAGTCCACATCTCTTATCTGCACTTCTGAAATCAGTGAAGCTTCATAAACCAGTTCTTCTCCTGAGAAGGTTCTTTTTCCTAACCTTACCTGAACAGATACAAGGCTATTTGTGTTCTTTATTGATCCCACTTACGATGACTGTGTATCTGTTTTGCTGCTGCTACTAGTGTCTTTGATGTACTGCCCTAGACTCTGCTGGGTATGATATACAATAGAATATAAACAACAAATAGATTTTCTAAAATTGGGAACATTTTGATTTCCAAAGTACATTAGGCCCTAAAGGTTTTAGATAAAAGATGTATACCTATATAATGTGCCACACAAGCTGCTTGGCTGTTCTCTTGTTGTCGTGTGTTTGCGATTTTTAAAAAACACTACTCTATCATACAAAGATATAAAGTTACTCCTCACCAGTCCCTCCTTCCTTTGGGATTATTTCCTTGGGTATACTCCTCAGAACTAAATCATTTTATCATAGAGCAGGAGCAGTTTTATAGATTGTGTGTCTGGGGCCAGGTTAGGTCCCCAGAACTGTTAAGTTTGTGAGCACCAACCACACCTGCTCACCCTCTCCTCACTCCAGGGAGGGGGATTTGTGTAAGATACTGTCTTGTTCACATGAGGCTGTGAAAGTGAGCAAGCTGTGGGACTCCATATAAATAATCAGTTACCCTGTGAATGTCTGCTTGGATTTCCTGGGTACAATGTGGTCTCCTCAATTCTGTTGACTGGCTGAGGCCTAGGCTGTTGGCTGGCTTTCTAGGGGGTGTCCATCTATTCATCATCCATCCATGCTTCCATCTTTTCATCTGCCCATCCATCCATCCATCATCCATTCACCATTCTACCTTCCATTGATGCACCCATCCATCCATCCATCCACCCATCCATCCATCCATCCATCCATTCACCATTCTACCACCCATTGATCCATCCATCCATCCATCCATCCATCCATCCATCCATCCTTCCTCCATTTGCCCTTCTACCACCCATCGATCCACTCATCCATCCATTCACCCATCCACCCATCCATCCATCCATCCACCCACCCAACCATGGCCCCTGTCTATCCATCCACCTATCCACCCATCCATCCATCCATCCATCCATCCATCCATCCATCCATCCAGTTATCCATCTAGCCATCCTTCCTTCATGGGATATTTGTTGAGATCCTATCCCTTACCCAGGAACCAGTAAGAAAGCAGTAGGCAAGACAGACAAAGTCCTTGCTCTCATGGAGCCTATGATACAATGGGCATGTGGAAGGGGAGGTGGACAATAAACAACAAATAAATAAACAAGATGATGTCAGATAGGATTAAATATAATAAAAGTAAAATGAAGCGGGGTGTGGTGGCTCATGCCTGTAATCCCAGCACTTTGGGAGGCCAAGGCGGGCAGATTGCTTGAGCCCAGGAGTTTGAGGCCAGCCTGGGCAACATGGAGAAACCCCGTTTCTATAAAAAAGTACAAAAAAATTAGCCAGGCATGGTAGCATGTGCAGTTACTTGGTGGGGCTGAGGCGGGAGGATCACTTGAGCTTGGGAGGCAGAGGTTGCAGTGGGCCGAGATTGCACCACTGCACTTCAGCCTAGGCTACAGAGTGAGACTCTGTCTTAAAAAGAAAAAAAAAAAAAAGAAAAAAAGAAAAAGAAAAAAACGAGGTGATAGGATTAGGGGAAGCCTGTCTAATCTGATTTAAAAAGAAGTGCCTTAAGGACCTAAGAATAAAGGCTATAAACTTAATAAAGGAAGAAAGTAATCCACAAGGCTACTCTGTGTTCATTCTTCAAAAGTCACATGACAGAAGATAAAGACTCTAATAGCCCCAGACACCAGCAATGATGTGTCAATACTCACAAGGCGTGGTTTGAGCTAACATCCATGCCAGGACCATCAGGACTAGTATATTTCCACTAGTTTGTACAGGGAAATGAAGGAAGGCTTTTTGAGGAGATGGTGCTTGATATGAGGCCTGAATGGCAAAAAGGAAACCATTATTCAAAGATCTTGGGGGAGATGCCTCCAAGCAGAAGAAATAGCAAGTGTAAAGGCCTTGAGTGGGAAGGAGCTGGCATTTTGAAGGAATACATGGGGGCAATTTCTCCCCTCCCTCAGCCCCTTGGAAACCATCATTTTACTCTTTGATTCTAGGAGTTGACTATTTTAGATACCTCGTGTAAGTGGAATCAGGAAACATTTGTCTTTCTTTTTTTTAAAGATAACGTTGTTGAGATGTAGTTGGCATATAAGACTTGCAACATACAGATGTGCACAATTTGGTGAGTTCGGGCATAGGCACACATCTGTGCTCTCATCACCACAATCAAGGTCATAGACATATCCAACATCTCCCAATTGGATGGTGTAGATACAAAACAATTTCATTATAATGCAAAATTTTCTTAGACCATGCTGGTCCAATTTGAAATACAAGCAGGCCTATCATTTTCCAGGGAGGGGCTTCCTTTGGCGACTGTTAGAGGTTGAATTGTGTACCTCCAAAATTCATGTTGAAATCCTAACCCCCAGTACTTCAGAATGTAACTATTCTGAGGTAATTAAGATTAAATAAGGTCACTGGGGTGGGCTGTAGTCCAATATACTTGTCGTCCTTCCAAGAAGAGGAAATTAGGATTTAGGCTCACATAGACCATGTGAAGACAGTGACAAATTGATCATCTGCAAGTCAAGGAGAGAGGCCTTCTGACACCTTGTTCTCGGACATCCAGTCTCCAGCACTGTAAGAAAATACATTTCTGTTGTTTAAGCCACCCAGTCTGTGGCACTTTGTTACGGCAGCCTGAGCAGAAAAAACCAGTGATTTTATTCTTCGATCTGCTTATAACACAGGAGAATGCCTTGAACTCTTTGGGAATTCCATCCTGTTCAGTCTTGGCCTGTGGAAATATACTAGCCTTTTTTTTTTTTTTTTTTTTTTTTTTTGAGACAGAGTCTCGCTGTGTAGCCCAGGCTGGAGTGCAGTGGCGCCATCTCGGCTCACTGCAAGCTCTGCCTCCTGGGTTCATGCCATTCTCCCGCCTCAGCCTCCTGAGTAGCTGGGACTACAGGCATTTGCCACCATGCCTGGCTAATTTTTTGTATTTTTAGTAGAGACGGGGTTTCACTGTGGTCTCGATCTCCTGACCTCGTGATCCGCCCACCTCGGCCTCCCTAAGTGCTGGAATTACAAGCGTGAGCCACCGCGCCCGGCCGGAAACACACTCGTCTTAATAGCCTTAGCATGGATGTTAGCTCAAGCCACACCTGAGTACTGATGCATCATCCCTGGTGTTCAGAGCTATTACAGTCTTCACCCTCTGTCATGTGACTTCTGAAGCATGAACACAGAGTAGCCTTTGTGGATTGCTTTATTCCTGTAATTAAGTTTAGAGCCTTTAATCTTAGGTCCTTAGTGTATTTCTTTTTAAATTAGTAAATAAGTAACTAATAGACATAAGAAAAAAATTCCATACAGCTCAGGAAAAGCAGGGGAAACTGAATTCTTAAGGCAATAACAGTACAGGGTTAGGAGCAAGGAAACCAAAGTCCTAGTTCAACATTGAATAGCCTGGATTTAAAAAATGTTATGTAATATTTTTATATGTAAGATAATGTTATATAACGATAGTTACAGTATGACTGTGACATTATTACATATATTATGGAATTATAGTTTCTGTATATGTATGCATGTGTATATCTGTAAGTGTAGATATATAATACTGTGGTTTCTCCTTGTCCTCAGTCTTGCTTTTCAAAAGTTCAGTTACCTGCTGGGCGCGGTGACTCATGTCTGTAATCCCAGCACTTTGGGAGGCTGAGGCGAGTAGATCATGAGGTCAGGAGATTGAGACCATCCTGGCTAACACAGTGAAACCCCGCCTCTACTAAAAAAAAATACAAAACAAAAAAGTAGCCGGGCGTGGTGGCGGGCGCCTGTGGTCCCAGTTACTTGGGAGGTTGAGGCAGGAGAATGGCATGAACCCGGGAGGCGGAGCTTGCAGTGAACCGAGTGTGCCACTGCATTCCAGCCTGGGCAACAGAGCGAGACTCCATCTCAAAAAAAAAAAAAAAAAAAAGTTCAGTTATCTGCAATCTACTGCAGTCTGAAAATATTGAATGGAAAATTCCAGAAATAAACAATTCCTAAGTTTTAAATTGTGCATCATTCTGAGCGATGAAATCTTGTGCCATCCTGCTCTGTTCCCCCTGGGACATGACTCATCCCTTTGTCCACCATATCCACCCTGTATATACTCCCTGGCCGTTAGTCACTTAGTAGCTGTTTCAGTTATCTGAAAACCTGTCTTGATATTGCAGTGTGGGTGTTCAAGTGACCCTCTTTTTCAAAGTGCAAGAGTAGTGATGCTGGCATGTTGTTATAATTGTTCTATTTCATTATTAGTTGTTAATCTCTGTGCCCAATTTATACATTAAACATCCTGGGGATGTATGTATTGAAAAAGCCATACCATAGTATATATAGAGTTTGGTACTGTCTGTAGTTTCAGGCATCCACTGGGGTTCTTGGAATGTATCCCCTAGGACTACTTTAAATTATATTTAAATGGATAAACCATATTTAAATGGATAAACCCACCACTCACAGTGAACTTTTCTAATACGGTTGAATTGATCTACGTGCTGCTCCTAATCCCATTTCTTCACCTGTCTTTCAGCAGGAAGTTCTACCCTGACATTTAAAAAAATCATTTCTTTTTTTCTTTTCCTCTTTTTTTTTTGAGACAGTTTCGCTCTTGTTGTCCAGGCTGGAGTGCAGTGGTGTGATCTTGGCTCACTGCAACCTCCACCTGCTGAGTTCAAGAGATTCTCCTGCCTCAGCCTCCCAAGTAGCTGGGATTATAGGCGCCCGCCATCACGCCTGGCTAATTTTTGTACTTTTTAGTAGAGATGGGATTTTGCCATGTTGGCCAGGCTGGTCTCAAACTCCTGACCTCAGGTGATCCGCCCACCTCGGCCCCTCAAAGTGCTGGAATTACAGGTGTGAGCTACCGTGCCCGGCCTTCTTTGTTTTTTAACAATAGGGCTTCAGTACTTCTCTAGGTACCCCCTAAACATTATCTAATTTAGGATTGTTTGTATTTTAACTTTCTAAAAGTGATATCATGCTTACATGTAGTACTCCGTGAGTTGGTTCTTTTCATTCAATATTATGCTTCTAGGATTTATCCATGCTGCCTGGAGCTATAATTTCATTTTCTTCACTGTACAGTGTTCCATTGCATAAATACATAATTTAGGGCCAGGTGCGGTGGCTCATGTCTGTAATCTCAGCACTTTGGGAGGCCAAAGGGCGTGGATCACGAGGTCAAGAGATTGAGACCATCCTGGCTAACATGGTGAAACCCTGTCTCTACTAAAAATACAAAAATTAGCTGGGTGTGGTGGCGTGTGCCTGTAGTCCCAGCTATTAGGGAGGCTGAGGCAGGAGAATCTCTTGAACTTGGGAGGTGGAGGTTGCAGTGAGCTGAGATCACACCACTGCACTCCAGCCTGGGCGGCAAAAAAAAAAAAAAACCAAAAAACAAAACCATAATTTATTTATTATCTGTTGGTAGATAGTTGGGTTCCTTGCAGTTGTCTATGTTATAAACAATGTTGTTTTTAACATTCTTTTACATGTCTCCTATTGTATATTATAGTAGCTTCTCTTAGTTATGTACCTATAATGCTTTTATAATTCAAAAAGTTTGAAGGATATGTACAAATGTAAAATATGCTTGAACATAATTCTCTCTTTGGCTAAAATTAAATAAATAAATATTTTTTTGTTTGAAGCAATATAGTCATAGAACATTCCAGAAAGCTGATCTTTTATTGTATCATTAACAACTCCCGTTTCTTATGATAAATAAAGGTAGTTCAGAATCTTTAACTCAGTAGCTTTCACTGAAGTATCTTTAAAAGCTCATATGTGAGATGTTGTAATCTTCCTTTTATTTTCATGTCTATATCCTGATTTGTGGACTAGATGGTAAACAATGTGAAGGTATATAATGAAGATATATTGCTTCCATTTACGGGGAAGGAAATTGAGACTCAGCGAAATTGAGTAATTTGCCCAAGCCAGAAAACAGAGCTGGGAATCAGTCCAAAATCCATGGATGTCTTGCTATGAGATGCTGTGGGTCACAGATGTTTGTCTCCTTCTCCCCCAACGTCTGCTCTCACCTCTTGCTACTGGGGTTGGCACAAGAGAAAAGGAACCCTCTGTATTTGGCAGGTTGATTGTCTACTAATTGCTGTCATTTCTTAAATGCCTGCTATGTGCTTCCCAGACACAGTGATAAAAACTCTAGCTGAGGCTGAGTTAATCCTCATAGCAACAATATGATGCTGATGTTATTCTCTACATTTCTCAAGTTTAGGGGAATGAGGCCCGGAGTGAATAACATTCAAGATCGCACAGGTAGAAGAGACAGCAGAGTTGGGTCTCTAATCCAGGTCTGTCTTACTCCCAAGCCTTTATTCTTTCTAAAAATATCAAATTGCTTTCAGAAGGAGAAAAAGCCAAATGTGCTCCCAATGTGGTGTTACTTCCCATCAGGCTCTGATTAAGTATCTGAGCCTATGTTGCTAGAAGGAGGCAGAGTGACACAAAAATGTTTAGAACGATGATGAAAACTTAATTTAGAATTGCCTCTGGGGGAATACCACCCAGGGCTCAAACGCAAACAGAACCTTTGGAGTGATTTTTGACTTTTGATACCCGAAGTCCTAGTCCCTGCTGGGATTTAACTAGGATGATAAGGAAGTTGGTCTGCATCCACACAGATAATTGATGATCTTCAGAGTGGGGTTGGGTTTAAAAGCATGGACTCTGAAGTTGGGTGGACTTGAGTTCAACCCTCACTCTTCCACTTATGAGTTATGTGACCTTGGATAAATTACTTAACCTCTCTGAGCCTAAGATTTTCCATCTTTGGAGTGCTAATAATTAATAGTGACATCTTTATAGTTTTTGTGGTGGTTGATTTAACTCATGCAAACCTCATAAAATAATGCTACTATCAGCTATTATTAGTATTGAGTGATAATAGTAAAGAGACAGAGCATTGAATCAGGCTAAGCTTCAGGGATTCATCAAGAAATGAGAGGAAAGGCCAGGTTATCCCACTATGGGTGATTAAAAATCTGTACATTTGCGATGCTTTGTGATCTTTGGACAAGGTCCACTAGATCAGTGGTCCCTAACATTTTTGGCACCGGGGACAGGTTTTGTGGCAGACAATTTTTCCATGGACAGTTTAATCACCTGTGGCAGAGATTGGTGTTTAAAATAAAGGGTCTTTCTCTAACTTGTGTAGAAATCAGGTATTCTGTTGTTCTTTTCTCTTAGAATTATCCAGTTATGCTTACTAGTGTTTTCTTTTTCTTTTCTTTTCTTTTTTTTTTTTTTGTAATAGAGACATAGTCTCACTCACTCTGTCGCCCAGGCTGGAGTGCAGTAGTGCGATCTCGGCTCACTGCAACCTCTGCCTTCTGGGTTCAAGCCATTCTCCTGCCTCAGCCTCCTGAGTAGCTGGCATTACAGGTGCGCCACCACCATGCCCAGCTAAGTTTTGTAGTTTTAGGAGAGCCGGGGTTACACCATGTTGACCAGGATGGTCTTGATCTCTTGACTTTGTCATCCGCCTGCCTCAGCCTCCCAAAGTGTTAGGATTACAGGCGTGAGCCACCGCACCCGGCCTAGAAGTGTTTTCTTTCCATGTTTCCAAGAAGTTGCCATAGTTATAGCTTGGGTTGTCTGTATCAAAAGCAAAACATTAACATGGTATGTTTTAAAGAGAAGTAACATAACTTTTCAACAATATAACTAGGTGGGGAAATTACCCAATCTTGGGCAGAATCCAGCTAACATGCTGCTGCTGACAGCATGGCTGAGCTGGGTCAATGGCTCAGGGATGTAGGGATATGAACCACAAACATGAAGGTTTGGTGTTTCATGGCAGAGAGAAGGACCTCTGCCCTGGAGGCGGGTCGAGGGTTTGAGGTTTGGCCCTGGTTCTGACAGTTGTCCTTGGTGTGACCTTAGGTAAGTCACTCTCACTCTTGGGTCTTTCACTGTCCCATCAGTAAATGAGGATGTTAGACTAAATGGTGTCAAAGATCTCTTTCACTTCTGAAATTCCATGATTCTACGAGTTCTGTTTTTGTAGCCTTGCAGCCCGTTTGAAAACCATAGCCTTTCCATTTAAGCCCACCAGAGGGCGATATTCCCCACGTGTTGGTCCTGCCCCGGTCCAAGAGACCTACTCACTACCGTTAAGTTCCCTGGAAGAGGAAGCCATGTCTCAATCCCTGCTTCTGGGGAAAAGAGATGAAGTGGACACTATTTAAGTTGCTTCTTGTATCTGCGATTGACCTGGGCTCCTCACGTACATTTTCTCTTTGATTTCGCGTCAATTCCCTGGGCCATGTGCTAGCTTCTTATTTCACAGGGAACCAAGACTTAAGGAATTGAAAGGACTTAACTTGGACTAGGTGGGTTTCCAGTAGTGGGCTCAAGACCTTACCTCTCCATCTGTGACTTGTCCCTCTGGGCCTTTTCCAGTGGATCTCGAGAGGCTGCCTCTGTTTCTAAGGGATCCTGCTGAACTAATAAGACAATTTACGCATGAATTGATTAAGGCAAAATACGAAACCATGTTAGAATCAGGGCTAGGAGCTGCACTGCATGGATAGGCAAACACTTCTTTCCAATGAAGCTCTTCTTTTCGGATTTGGATTAAATGATCTGTTAAATGTGAACTTCCATAGGAACTGCAATGGTCCTGATTCTATGTTGCAGACAGTGGAATCCACTCTGGCTCATTTAAGTAGCAAAGGAATTTTTGAAAAGGTATTAGGAAACTCTCAGAATCTCCAGGAGAGGCAAAGAGTGAGAATCTGAAATTGTGTAGCCAGAAACCATGACTAATTCCAATGTGGGGGCTTTTCTAGAAAAAAACCCACTGCTACAGCTGCTTGGCACCTCAGATGTTCGGAATTGGGCACCACCACGGAAACTAATATTGACTGAGCATCTCCTATACAGTGGGCTTTGTGCTGGGCATGTATCTTATTTAATCCTATGGGATGGGTATTGTTACCCCTAATTTACATATAAGGAATACAGGCTTGGGGAGTTTGATGACTTGCTCAATGAAACCCAGCTCTCTCTGACTTCAAAGTCTGGGCCCCCACAGAACAAGAGAATATGGACTTTGGGCTGGAACTAGGAACCACCACTAGTCCTCAAAGGGCAAATTCAAGGGAGGAGGGACTTTCTCTGTGTTTCTTACTGCCTTTGTAACTCTTTTATTGTCTAGTAATTTGGAAGAAGAGGAGCACAAAGGAATGTTAAATTCTAATTTTTCTATTATTACTTTTTGCCTCTGGTTCTTCTGATCAGTAGAAATAGCTGCAAAGGAAGGGAGTCTTTCCCATCTGATGCTTTATGGGCATTACTTGGATCTCTCTTTGAATAAAAAATTGTTGGACTTGGAAGAGACCATGACATAGATTTATTCAATCTTGTTAGTTTATGAACTGGGAAACTGATTAGAAAACTACTTGCTCAAAGTCATATAATGTAATAAGATAATGGCTTTCATGCATTCAACAAATGTTCAATGAGTTGCCTACTACTTGCCAGGCAATGGACACAGTGTAAGACCGACAACTTCCCTGTTGCAATGAAGCTTTATATAAACAGAGATCCTAGAGATAGCTTCACTTGTAGTTTTCCAACCTTAAAATAATCTGAAACAAAAATACTTTTGGCTCTTGGCTAGCCGCATGTAGGAGAATGAAACTGGATCCTCACCTCTCATCTTATACAAAAATCAACTCAAGATGGATTGAGGACTTAAACCTAAGACCTGGAACTATAAAAATTCTGGAAGATAACATTGGAAAAACCCTTCCAGACACTGGCTTAGACAAGGATTTCGTGACCAAGAACCTGAAAGCAAATGCAATAAAAACAAAGATAAATAGCTGGGGCCGCTAATTAAACTAAAGAGCTTTTGCATGGCAAAAGGAACAGTCAGCAGACTAAATGGACAACCCACAGAATGGAGAAAATCTTCACAATCTGCACATCTGACAAAGGACTAATATCCAGAATCTACAACGAACTCAAATCAGTAAGAAAAAAACAGACAATCCAATCAAAAAGTGGGCTAAGGACATGAATAGACAACTCTCAAGATATCCAAATGGCCAACACACATATGAAAAAATGCTCAGCATCACTAATGATCACGGAAATGCAAATCAAAACCACAATGCGATACCACCTTACTCCTGCAAGAATGGCCATAATCAAAAATCAAAAAGCAGTAGATGTTGGCATGGATGCAGTGATCAGGGGATATTTCTACATTGTTGATTGGAATATAAGCTAGTACAGCCTTTATAGAAAACAGTATGGAGATTCCTTAAAGAACTAAAAGTAGAACTACCATTTGATCCAGCAAACCCACTACTGGGTATCTACCCAGAGGAAAATAAGTCATTATTTGGAAAAGATACTTGCACATGCCTGTTTGTAGCAGCACAATTCACAATTGCAAAATCATGGAACCAACTCAAATGCCCATCAATCAACAAGTTGATAAAGAAACTGTAGTATATATAGATGATGGAATACTACTCAGCCATAAAAAGAAATGAAAAATGGTCACTGCATTTGCAGTGACCTGGATGAGACTGGAGACTATTATTCTAAGCAAAGTAACTCAGGAATGTAAAACCAAACATCGTATGTTCTTACTGATATGTGGGAGCTAAGCTATGAGGACACAAAGGCATAAGAATGATACAATGGACTCCAAGGACTTAGGGGAAAGAGTGGGAGGGGGGTGAGGGATAAAAGACTAAAAATATGGTGTAGTGGGTGTATACTGCCTGGGTGATGGGTGCACCAAAATCTCACAGATCACCACTAAAGAACTTACTCATGTAACCAAATACCACCTGTTACCCCAATAACTTACGGAAAAATGAAATAAAAAACAACATTTAAAATAAAAAATACTTTTGGCTCCTTTTCTTAATTTTTAAAAAATAATAAAAATAAAATGGCAATTTTGTCCAATGGCAGATAAAGTTTATTAGTTATCAAAAAGTACAAACAAACCTTTTTTTCCTTTCTTATCAAATTGCAAATATTTAGAAAAAAAGACTGCCCGATGATGATGAAAGAATGTGGAATTCTACTGTCTCATACACTGTTGACATCAATATAAATTAGCTTTTGTGAAGGAAAATATTTGCAATATGTATCTAAACATTCTTGATCCAGAATTTACTTCTTAGATTATCTCCTGGAAAAATAACTCTGAATATGTTTGAAGATACATCAAATAAGGATCACAGTGTGATGTATAATAAATAGTAAATCTGGCAATAATCTAAATGTTCAACATCGGATTGATTATATAATGTATGCTACAGCCACTCTATCGGTCAAGATTAGATTTGGCCATGTATAACAGAAAATCCTAAATAACAGTAACTGAAACATAAATGGATTTGCCCTTCTTTACCTAAAGGAAATCTGGAGGTAGGTAGTTTGGGTCACAGAGTTATCTAGAACTCAGGTTACTTCTGTGTTTTCACAATTGCTATTCTTCATGCAGGGGTCAAGCTGTCTGCTAGAGGTTCACATTCAATATGGAAGAGAGGAATGGCCATATGCACAGCTTATTGGTCAGAATTTGATAATATGTATCTGCAAGCTGACTTGGAAAGGTGGATCTTTAGCTGGACACATCACTGCCTACAGCTTTGGCATAAGGAATAGAAAGAAATGAGAGAGAATGGGAATTGGGTAGGCTTATGGTCTTCAAAAAACTTTGCTCACGTGTTCCTGAAAAAATTTTTGAGTCTGGTTGCAGTGGCTCATGAGTGTAATCCCAGCACTTTGGGAGGCCGAGGTGGGCAGATCTCTTGAGGTCAGGACTTTGAGACCAGCCTGGCCAACATGGCGAAACCCTGTCTCTACTAAATATACAAAAATTAGCCAGGCATGGTGGCGTGCACCTGTAGTCCCAGCTACTATGGAGGCTGAGGCACGAGAGCTGCTTGAACCCGGGAGGCAGAGGTTGCAGTGAGCCCAGATCAAGCCACTGTACTCCAGCCTGGATGACGGAGCAAGACTGTCTCAAAAAAAAAAAAAAATTAAAAAAAAAATTATCTACCACTTTGTACTTCTTTAAAGTGTTCCTGATTTCAGGTGTACATGAATATGAAGAATACAATTTCTGGCCCGTTGTAAATATTGACATAAAAAATAAAGCTGTTGTATCATCTCTTAAAATACATCCAATGGAATGTAAATACCATTGTGATGTGATAGCCACCATCCTCCATCTAAAAAATAACTCACTGTTGGAAAATCTCTATTTTTCTTTTTTCTCATTCTACTTCTTCTACGGACTTTTTTTCTAATATGGTATATATTTTTCTGCTTGAAAGTTTTTTGAATTGACCACTTTGTACCTTTCAGCCACAACAATATATATAGAAATATAAATTTGAACTTCACGTGGCTTTAAGATTTTTTTTTTTTTTTGAGGTGGAGTCCCGCTGTGTCGCCCAGGCTGAAGTGCAGTGGCGCAATCTCAGCTCGCTGCAAGCTCCGCCTCCCGGGTTCACACCGTTCTCCTGCCTCAGCCTCCCGAGTAGCATAGCTGGGACTACAGGCACCTGTCACCACTCCTGCCTAATTTTTTTTTGTATTTTTAGTAGAGACGGGGTTTCACCGTGTTCACCAGGATGGTCTCAAACTCCTGACCTCATGATCCGCCTGCCTCGGCCTCCCAAAGTGCTGGGATTACAGGCGTGAGCCACCGCGCCAGGCCTCTGGCTTTAACATTTTAAAAATATTAAAATGTTTGTTTGGATTATCATTACAATTGTTAATACCAGGCGGGGAGCAGTGGCCTATGCCTGTAAATCCCAGCATTTTGGGAGGCTGAAGTGGGAGGATCGCTTGAGCTCAGAAGTTTGAGACCAGCCTGGGCAACACAGTGAGACCCTGTCTCTACAAGAAATTTTAAAAAAAATTAGCCGGGCGTGGCAGTGTGTGCCTGTGGTCCCAGCTGCTTGTGGGGCTGAGGTAGGAGAATTGCTTGAGCCTGGCAGATCAAGGCTGTGGTGAGCTATGTTTGTGCCACTGCACTCCAACTCCTGAAGGGCATGGTATCTGCATACACTATTTGGTATTTTTTTGGTATAGCAGATTTGTCTGTTCTCCTTTTGTCAACTTAGTCACTCTTTTTTGTTTATATCAACATAGACTCATGGATATTTATTTTATACTTTGGGCCATAATCCAATACTATCTTATTGATTTGGTTGCTCAAATGGTTCCAGCTTTGGCCATTGGATGATCTTTTAATTGGCTACTGGAACCCTTGGAAATGATCCCATCATTTTGTCTTTTGAGCATTTTCTTACTTTTCAGCATGAGAGGCCATTTCTTTTTTTTTTTCTTTTCTTTTTTTTCTTCAGCCTTTATTTAATTTAATTTATTATTATTATTGTTTTATTTTATTTTTGAGACAGTCTCACTCTATCACCCAGGCTGGAGTGCAGTGGTGCGATCTTGGCTCACTACAACCTACACCTCCTGGGTTCAAGCAATTCTAATGCCTCAGCCTCCAGAGTAGCTGGGATTACAGGTGAGCACTACCATGCCTGGCTTTTTTTTTTATTTTTTTGTATTTTTGGTAGAGATGGGGTCTCACCATGTTGGCCATGGCTGGTCTCTAAATCCTGTCCTTAAGTGATCTGCCCGCCTCGGCCTCCCAAAGTGTGGGGATTACAGGTGTGAGCCACCGTGCCTGGCCTTCAACTTTTATTTAGATTCAGGGGTACATGTGCAGGTTTGTTACGTGGGTACATTGTGCGTTGCTGAGGTTTGGGGTAGATTGATCCTGTCACCCAGGTAGTGAGCATACAACTCGAGAGGTAGTTTCTCAACCCTTGCTCCCCTTTCTTCCTCCTCCCTCTTGTGGTCTCCAGTGTCTGTCGTTTCCATCTTTGCATCCATGTGTACCTAATGTTTAGCTCCCACTTACAAGTGAGAACATGTGGTATTTGGTTTTCTGCTTCTGTGTTAGTTTGCCTAGGATAATGAGATGTCATTTCTGATCACTACATTAAAATAGCACCTCATCTCCGACCAATGCCTCTCTATGACACAACCTTTAAAATATTTTTATGGAATATATCACTATAAAAATTATCTTTTTAAAATTTATTATTTTGTGCGTTCATAGTAGGTATATAGATTTATGAGGTACATGAAATGTTTTGATATAGGCACGCAATGCATAATAATCACATCTTGGAGAATAGAGTATCCATCCCCTCAAGTATTTATCCTTTGTGTTACAAACAATCCATTTGTACCCTTTTAGTTATTTTAAAATGTACAATTATTATTGACTATAGTCACCCTGTTGTACCATCAAACAATAGGTCTTATTTATTCTATTTTTTTTTGTACCCATGAATCATCCCCGCCTTCCTCCCAAACCCCCACTACCCTTCCCAACCTCTGGCAACCATCCTTCTACTCTCTATGTCCATGAATTCAATTGTTTTGATTTTAGATCCCACAAATAAGTGAGGCCATGAGACATTTATCTTTCCATGCCTGGTTTATTTCACTTAACATAATGATCTCCAATTCCATCCATGTTGTTGCAAATGACAGAATCTCATTCTTTTTTAATGGCTGAATATACTCCATTGTGTGTATGTGCCACATTGTCTTTATCCATTCATCTGTTGATGGACACTTGGCTTGCTTCCAAATCTCAGCTGTTGTGAATGGTGCTGTAACAAACATGGGGGGGCAGATATCACTTCGATATCCTGATTTCCTTTCTTTTGGGTATATACCCAGCAGTGAGACAGCTGGAACATACAGTAGCTCTATTTTTAGATTTTTTGAGGAACCTCTGAACTGTTCTCCATGGTGGTTGTACTAATTTACATTCCCACTAACGGTGTACAAGGGTTTCCTTTTCTCCACGTCCTTGCCAACATTTGTTGTTGCCTGACCTTTGGATCTAAGTCATTTATGGAACTGTGTACAATTATCTTTTTTGGATACGGGTGGAGTACAGGAGTGTTATTTTTTGGTGACTAAACCATGTATTTTTGTCAGTGATCACTCTCGCTTCCTAGTAGTCCAGTGGCTCCTGTGTAAATAATCAAATTCAGCCAACTTAGACCACAGAGCCTCCTGTGCCATGTAAGAGGATTCCCCTCTACTGAGACAACAAGACCATGAGGAGTGAGGGGGGATGTCATGTTAGAGATGTTCTGATTGGGCTGGGAGAGGAAGGGGAAAACCTTGTTAGGGTGAGGGTCAGAGGATGCGAAGACTCAGATGTGTGTGTCCCATTCTGACCCTGCTTGTCTGGACTAACATCTGGAAGGGGAGGCCTTCCTCAAGATAAAGGGAGCACCCAAGCAGAGGAGGTTTGTGCTGGGTCGCTGGAGGATGCTTCTGTGCTGGGTCACCCATGTCAATTAGGGAGAGGGGTATGGTGCAGAGAAGTGGCAGCATTTTAAGAAGCACAGAGGCAGAGCTACAGAGCCAGATGTGGTACCACTTGTTGGGCGGGGAGCAGTCTTGGTCCTGGCTGCTCCCCCAAGGAGTGAGAAGCATCCAGACAATTCCTGCATCCATTCTGGGGACACTCTTCCTGGGGAGGAGACTGTGGAAGAGGCTTAGCATGGGTACCCTTGTCATAGGCCCAGCGGAGTATGTGACTGAGACCCAGCAGAACCTGCAGGGCTAGCCAGAGCTGAAGTGGGACTGAGTCACCCAGGGAGGAAGACACAGGTCCATGTCAGGCCCAGCATCTCTCAGTCATGCATGAGGACCCATAGGCCAGAGCATAGATTGGAGGCCCCCTCTTTTAATATCATAGTGACACCACACCAGCCTCCTCACTCACCCAGAACAGAGAAAAAGCAAAGGTGAGGCTTTACCCAAAAGAACCTGAGATGAAAGAGACCATTGCACACGGAAATTACTGAGATAACTGTTAATTGGCAAATTGAAATTTCCCTCTTGTTTTCTTTACTGGTGAATCCCCAGACATTAGAACCGTGCTTGGCACAGAGAAGGCCCTCAATAAATGTTTGAATGAATGAATCACAGGGACAAAAACCCACTTCAGAAGGCCAGACTGGGGGAATAAAGGCAATGTAATCCCATTCCATCTGGTTTTAAAAAATTGTTCTCCAGACCTTTATCCAAACTCCTCCTTCTCCTGTTATAAAACAAATGTTCCCATGGCTATCAATGAATACAAACAGATGTCGTGGGACAGTGATAGTGATTGTAGGGGAGAGGGGAGGATGCAGGCTTTGTGTCTCTGGGAGCATCTAGATGCCAACTCAGCTTTTAAAAAGGCTTTCTCTGTGCTTTTCTTTATTTGACATAGTTCTAATAATTCACAAGTGTTGATTTTGAATTCAACAAAGGGAAATCTATTCAAACTGCTTTTGACAGCCTTTGGCATCCATTGTTTGAGATTGTTTTGTTTGTTTGTTTTTTTCTTTTTAAATATCAGGAAGTGGTATAGTATAACAGCTAAGAGGGTGAACTCTGGAGTTAGACTGCCTGACGTCAAATCCCAGACAGACATTTGCTAGCTTTGTGACCTCTGGGAAACTATCCTCTTTAAGCCTTGGCTTATCGACTGAGATCCACTTGTCTCTTAGACACTGGTCCAATTTTTTCATCCATTCTTGTTACTTTCCATGCTTCTATTTGCATATTTTCTATTGACTTGTCTTCTCCTATGTCTAGTCTGCTGTTAATTTATCCATGGTTTTTAATTCAAATATATTTTTCAGTTCTAGAAAGTCTACTTGATTCTTTTTCATAAATTCTGACTCTCTTGAAGTTCCCTTCTTTCCCACTATTCTAATTTCTATTTTCTTGACTATATTAAAATAGTCATTTTAGAGTCTCCATCTAATAAATCTGAGCTGATCTGAATCATCTTTGAGTCTTTTTCTTTTGTCTATTTTTAATTTTCATCATGCCTCATAATTTTGGATCAGATGCTAGACATAGTGGATGAAAAATTGTAGAGGTTCTGCATGATGTTATCTTCCTCCAAAGATGACTAAGTTTTCTTCTGAAAGGCTGATAAAGTACTGGCAGATCACCTTGAAATTGTCAAAAGCCCGATTTTAATCTTTATTAGAGCCAGTCTATTTCAAGGTTCCTCTTATGCCTAGCGTACAGACTTTACTGTTAGTGCATGGTCATTTATTCTAATGGACGGTCTTTTGGGGGACTCAATTGAAAATCTAGGGTATTTACCAAGGTCTTTCACCTTGGCAAGGCTTGAATTTCAACCTTAGTCTCCTAACACTGTGGAATTGCTGAAAGTTGTTCTTGTCTCTTTTTTAAGCTGTTTTTTCTGCTGGGATTCTTGGAGTCTTGGCCTGTGATTAAGCATTTTGGGAGTTGGCCACGTGTGGATTATATGCGGAATTTAGGAGTCTTTCTCTGTATTTTCCTGTGTCCCTCAAGTTCTCACCATTTCAGCAGCCCTGAATTCCAACATCTACCCCCTTGGCCCACTGAGACTGCTGCTTTCTGTCTGAGCTCTAGTCTTCCACACGGTGATTTGGAAAATGTCCTCATAAAGTACACTAGGGAGAATGTAAAGTTTGCCTCAATTGCATTCTCTCTTTCAAAGACTGTAACTCCTTAATTCCTGTCTTTCTTGGTTGTACCCCAAATGCTTTGAAATACTATATATTATTGTATATACTTTAACAGTTACTTCCAGTGGGAGAATAATCTGTCATAAACTATTCTATCATGGCTGGAACTGAAAGTCATAGCCTTTTTATTTTTATTTTTTTGAGATAGAGTCTCGCTCTGTCTCTCAGGCTGGAGTGCAGTAGCACAATCTGTGCTCACTGTAACCTTCATCTCCCAGGTTCAAGCGATTCTCCTGCCTCAGCCTCCTGAGGGGCTGGGACTACAAACATGCACCACCAGGCCTGGCTAATTTTTGTATTTCAAGTAGAGATGGGGTTTCATCATGTTGGCCAGCTTGGTCTCAAATTCCTGACCTCAACTGATCCACTCACCTTGGCCTCCCAAAGTGCTGGGATTATAGGTGTGAGCCATTGCACCCAGTCCATTGCCTTCATTTTTGAAGAATGTTTTCACTGGGTCTAGAATTCTAGGTTGGTGGTGGTGTGTGTGTGTTTTGTCCTGGTGTTCTTCTACTGTTTTCTGCCTTACACAGATTCCATTGAAAAGTCAATTGTCAGCCTTTCTGTTGTCTTTTTCCTTCAATTAGCTTTCACGATTTTCATTTTGATTTTGATCTTTAGCATTTTGACTGTTAAAGAAAATGACTGAAATTAACTGAGTTTCTTAAATCTGTACGTTGGTAACTGTCACAGTTTTGTAAAATTCTCAGTCATTATCTATTGATGGCTGTTGAAATATCCCTGATGTATTTTTGTCTCTCTCTCTTCTCTCTGACTCTGATTATGCATATTTTATACGTGTCGACTGAATCCAACATACATCTTTATCTTACATTTTATTCCACTTTTCTTTTGTTCTCTTTTTAAATTCTTGTGGCTTCAGTTCACATATTTTCTGTGGCTGGTCTTCTATTTTACTACTCCTGGTTTTCTGTGTCTGGTTTGCTCTTTACCTATTCTACATACTTTTAATTTTCAAATTTTTTTAGTTATAGAATGTCCAGTTGATTCTTATCTGTAGATTCAGTTCTGTGTTGAAATCCTCCATCTTCTTAATTGCTTTGTCTACCTCTTCCTTTGTTTTCTTAATCTATTGCTTATAACCATTTAAAAGTCCCTACCTGGTAACACCAATATCTGTCTGTATTGCTTTTTTTGTCTTGATCATTAGTTATATTTTGTTGCATTTGGAACAATCTTATGGCTGGGCATGGTTGCTCATGCCTGTAATCCCAGTACTTTGGGAGGCTGAGGAGGGAAGATCACTTGAGCTCAGGAGTTCAAGCCCAATGTGGGCAACATACTGAGACCTCATATCTACCAAAAAAAGAAAAAAGGAAAAAAAGAAAAGAAAAGAAAAGAAAAATTAACAGGACATGGTGGCCTGTTAGGCCACATAGATGTGCCTGTGGTCCCATCTGCTCAGGAGACTGAGGCAAAAGCTTCATTTGAGCCCAGGAGATTGGGGCTACAGTGAGCTGTGATCGTGCCACTCCACTCCAGTCTGGGTGAGAGAGACCCTGTTTTTCTTGTTTTTTTTTTTTGTTTGTTTGTTTTTTGTTTTGAAGAAAGAAAATCTTTAATTGTGTGCCATAGAGGCATTCCATAGGGGCTCCCCCTTTGCTCTGTTAGATGAAGGGCTGATACTTCTTTCTTTTTTTTTTTTCAAATTATACTTTAAGTTCTGGGATACATGTGCAGAACCTACAGGTTTGTTACATAGATATAACATGTGCCATGGTGTTTTGCTGCACCCATCAACCTGTCATCTACGTTAGGTATTTCTCCTAATGCTGTCACTTTCCTTGTCCCCCACCCTTCAACAGGCCCCAATGTGTGATGTTCCCCTCCCTGTGTCCATGTGTTCTCATTGTTCAACTCCCACTTATGAGTGAGGACACGTGGTACTTGGTTTTCTGTTCCCATGTTAGTTTGCTGGGAATAATGGTTTCCAGCTTCATCCATGTCCCTGCAAAGGACATGAATTCATCTTTTTAGTGGCTGCCTAGTATTCCATGGTATATATGTGCCACATTTTCTTTATCCAGTCTATCATTGATGGGAATTTGGGTTGGTTCCAAGTCTTTGCTATTGTAAATAGTACTGCAGTAAACATACATGTGAATGTGTCTTTATAGTAGAATGATTTATAATCCTTTGTGTATATATCCAGTACTTGGATTGCTGGGTCAAATGGTGCTTATGGTTCTAGATCCTTGAGGAATCACCACACTGTCTTCCACAATGGGAACGGCTCAACCTCATCAGTGATTAAGTGGGGTTGGCACAGAGTTGTAATTTTAGTAAAACTCAGTCAATCTGTGTTTCATTCTTGTTCTTAAGTCATGGACTTTGTTTGTTTGTTTGTGACTGAAAACCTGTTCACTCCCTATCTTTTTGTGCTTGGAAGATTGTGGTACTTTCAGGTATGTAGTTTGTTTGTTTGGGGCTTAGTTCTTGGGCTTCATATTGTCCACAACTTCAAACACTGGCAGGTGTCTTGATGCCCTGTGTTTGGGCCAGCCTCCTTCCCTCCAGTAGGACTCCCACACACTGTGTTGTTGTGAGAGCTTTTGCTCTGTCCTTTATTGAGTTTTGCTCTCCAGTCTTCTGCACTGCCCCAGAACTTAGCACATTTTTTTTTTCATTGGGAATTCTGGACAAATTAAGGGGTCCTTAAGTTTTCAATATATATGTATATGGGGCATGATATACATACTCTTGACATCAAGCTATGCATTGTGTCCTGCAACTTGCTTTTCTCAACTACACAATATAGTATATATATCTTTCCAGATCAATATATATGATTCTATTTTATTTTTAAAAACATTTGGTCTTCTCTCACTCTCTTTTATTCTCTCCCTCCACACATGTAGCAATTTTTCCATTGATGAAACATAGAGAATTTTACTTTTTTTTTTTCTTTGAGATGAAGTCTCACTCTTGTCCCCCAGGCTGGAGTTCAATGGCACGATCTCAGCTCAGTGCAACCTCCACCTCCCAGGTTCAAGTCATTCTCCTGCCTCAGCCTCCCAAGTAGCTGGGATTATAGGCGTCTGCCACCATGCCCAACTAACTTTTGTACTTTTAGTAGAGACGGGGTTTCACCATGTTGGCCAGGCTGGTCTCGAACTCCTCACCTCAGGTGATCCGCCCACCTTGGCCTCCCACAGTGCTGGGATTACCGATGTGAGCCACCACGCCTGGCCCAATTTTACTTTTTTTTTTTTTCTTTTTTTACTGTTACAAACAGTACCACAGATAATGTGCACATCTTTGTGAATTCTCAACTGTTTAGAGCTGCTAAAATTTTTAAACAATTTACTGACAGCCACTATACTAAGTGCTTTTACATGTGTTAAATTATTTAACTCTCACAACAAATCTGTAAGATAGCTGCTACCATTGTTCTCATTTCACAGATGAGAAAGCTAGGCTAAAATAGGCTAGATAAGTTGTCTATTACCGCATATTTGGTGAATGGCAGAGTCTGGATTTGAGTTCAGATATGTCTGCCTCTAGAATCAAAGAGTTTAAATATTGTGGAATTTTGTATATGAGAGGAATTTGAGAGGTTTCAGGTATGCACATTCTCAGAATTTCCTATGTTTATTCCCAAACTGTCTTTTCAAAAGCTGTACATAGTCTTTCTATCTATAATTCTGCTCTCTCTATAAAATAACAATTCTGGCTTTTGATAAAAGTTACATGGTTAAGCCTTAATAAAAACTTTCCCGAAGGTACACGTATTTCTTTACTTTGACATCCCTACCATTTTGACTCTATAGTAGCCATTAGTGCAGCTTATCAAATACTCCCAGATCTTTGCTTTCTGGGTATATGGTAGAATTGTACTTCTACCATCTCTGAATTTAGTATAGTTATATTATTTTCCTTGCCTAAAGAAATGACCAGTGTGATGTGTGTCAGACTCCTGGGGACTCACACTGAACATATAGTGTGAGCCAGAAATAAACTCTGGTTATGTTAAGCCATTGAGATTTTGATTCTTTTTGTTAATGCAATGTAACCTAATTTATCCTGACAGATACAGCCTGATCTGCAGTCCCAATTTGCTGCTTCGTAATTCTCTAGCACAGAAGCATTGCTCCATTCAGTTTCCTTAAGAATACTTTGTATCCTCCTTCCTCTAACTCCTCTCACTGCCACCCTTCTTTCTGTCTTTTAAAATCCTATTTGCTGTAGTAATAATGAAGTTATGCTTCCTCCAGAAAGCCTCTCCAGACCATCCAAATATATATGCAAAATGTAAAAAAAAAAGTAAAATTTTTATCTACTGGGACTTTGAATAAAGCAAGACTAAATTTAAATCTGTTGGTTGCCTGTTCACTCTGATGGTAGTTTCTTTTGCTGTGCAGAAGCTCTTTAGTTTAATTAGATCCCATTTGTGAATTTTGGCTTTTGTTGCCATTGCTTTTGGTGTTTTAATCATGACATCCTTGCCCATGCCTATGTCCTGAATGGTATTGCCTAGGTTTTCTTCTAGGGTTTTTAGGGACATGGATGAAGCTGGAAACCATCATTCTGAGCAAACTATCACAAGGACAGAAAACCAAACACTGCATGTTCTCACTCACAGGTGGGAATTGAACAATGAGAACACTTGGACACAGGGTGGGGAACATCACATACCGAGCCCCGTCGTGGGGTGAGGGGAGCGGGGAGGGATAGCATTAGGAGATATACCTAATGTAAATGACGAGTTAATGGGTGCAGCACATCAACGTGGCACATGTATACATATGTAACAAACCTACACATTGAACTTAAAGTATAATAAAAAAATCTGTTTTCTGACACTGAGGGATTGACTTTGTGCAGGTCATTTGATGTTTTTGAAGCCTGTTGTATTCATTAAAGAATGTTAGCTACAGTAAGAGATAAACTTCTAAATTTTGGTGGTTTATTACAATATATTTTTTTTTCTCTTCTTCTAAGGTCACTAATCCCAATCATAATATAATTTTATTTCTCACTCACCTAAAGTCCAACAGCAGGGGCCAGGGGCACTCTGCTCCATGCAGTGATTCAGGGACTCAGACTGAAAGAGTCTCTGTCATCTTCAACATGTGGCTTCCAGGGTTCTCTAGGGTATAACATAGAGAAGAAGGAGAGTAAAGGATTATACAGAGGTTTTTTTCTTTGTGTTTTTGTTTTTGTTTTTGTTTTTGTGATGGAATCTTGCTCTGTCACCCAGGCTGGAGTGCAGTGGTGCTATCTCAGCTCACTGTAACCTCCACCTCCAGGGTTCAAGCAATCCTCCTGCCTCAACCTCCCTAGTAGTGGGGATTGCAGGTGCGTGCCACCATGCCTGGCTAATTTTTGTATTTTTAGTAGAGATGGGGTTTCACCACATTGGCCAGGCTGGTCTTGAACTCTTGACCTCAAGTGACCCACCCAACTTGGCCTCCCAATGTGCTGGGATTACAGGTGTAAGTCACCATGCCTGGCCTATACAGAGTTTTTTTAGGCCAGGTCTGGAAGTAGCACATGTAACTTCTATTGGGTAGGACTTATAGCTATACCTAACTACCAGGAAGTCTGGGAAATGTAGTCTACATGTATGAACAGTAAAAAGAGAACATGAGTTTGTTCAAAGCTTGCTAGTCGTTGTTGTATGGAGTTTCTTCTCCCATCATATACAGAATGTAGGGACTAAATTCCATCTCATGATTTATTGTGAGAATTGAATGAGTTGCCATATGGAAAGCACTAATACAGTGCCTGGCATATAGTAGGTGCTTGAAAATGTTTTGTTTCTCTACCTTTTGAATTTGTGCCTTTAATTTGGGCCTTTTATGCAAAACGGCCTCAGCTTATAATATGAATTCATCACTGAGCTTTCCACTGAGCAAGATCTGATGACAGACATAGCGCAGGTGTTTGATACAAATCTGGTGGTTGATTGCATTTGCTGAGATGGGGAGAAGGTTGAAACCTGTAGGTTCCAAAAGTCCAGAAGCAACAGACATCAGATAGCATATACTAGGCTCGGCTCTGAGCAGACAGAAGTGATTTGTTCTAGGCAGAATAATTATGGTGATATGTTACTTCCTTTTTGCATGATTGCCAGAAGAAGCAAGAGCAGTGGGCCCTGCTATGACACCAAGACCACAGCAGCTGAGGAGCTATGGGTGTGTGAGGTGAGGCCAGGGAGTAGGTGGGGACAATTCTGCCATAAGAGGAAATGCTACCTTTTGTCAGATTTGACCTCGCTCCATACAGGAACCATTTTAACCACGGGTGAAGGGCTGGCAATTTGTGCAGTGGAGATAAAGGAAGTCCAGGCTCCAACTCTGGTGGGGAATTTGAGATGAACAGAAATGACTAGGGGAGAGATCGCTTGGATTTTCTTCCTTTGTTCTCCTAAACAGGAAGTTGGAGCTTCCAGGGTGATATTATTGATGATCAGACCCATGTTGATTTTGGGAATTTGGCCTCCTGGTGTTCCCTTGTTTTTAGGAAATGTATAGTCAGGAGGGGTTCTCTCCTAGCTCTACTTCTTAACTTTATGACTCTTCACCTCACAGACTGTTAGCGTCTCCATTTAAATGATGGGAGGCGTGCTATCTATTTCACAAGGCTTGTTGCAAACAGCACATAAATAACATATGATATTAAATGCACCACCATTCTATATCCTGAACCAAACTTGACCTTCCTCTAGGGTCATTTAGCTTTGAGAGCAACACTACCATGCACTCAATTACTGAAACCAGAAATCTGGGCATCATACTTGCACTTTCTTCTTTCAACTCCTACATTTTATCAATTGCCAAAGGCTGCCGTATATAGCTCCTTAATATCTCTGGCCCTCATTTACCTCTCCATCCCTCTGCCAACACTTTAGTCCAGGCCAGTGTTACCTCTTCCCTGGAGGACAGCAACAGGCTCCAACAGGCCTTCCTAACTCCAACGTCTCTCCCAACCAATTTCTTCTCCTGAGTGTGGCCAGACTAGCCTTCTCGAATTAGAAATCCTACCAATTCTTCCTCTGTTTCAAGCATGTGCACAACTCCCTGCGACCCTCTAGAGAAGGTCTGGAATCATTAACGTGGCCTACGGTTCACCTTGTTCCTTGGCACCCTCTACTGCTCCCATGTCCTCTCTCTGTTTGTGCCCCTCATCTTCCCTTCTCACCCCCAGTGCTTTTCTCTCAGTTGTACTCAAGCCCCTCCAGTTTCCCACCCTGTCTTGTACCTCCAGACCTTTGCCTGGGCTCTCTCCTTGCTTAAAACAGGCTCTTTTTTGCTAAGCTAACTCTTATTCAGTCTTGGAGGAGTAACTCAGTTGTTCCTTCTTGCCTTGGGACAAACTTTCCTTGGGATACCCCTTCACCCCCTTCGTTGCCTGTAATCATCTGGTTCTTTGTCCATTTCCCATACTAGACACAAGCTCCTTAAGGCTAGTACTATCCATAGATCTAGGGCACATAAGGTCTTTAGCTGATAATTGTGGGATTAAATTGAAGTGATTTAACCATATAGAGTCCCTTTTCTGAAAGGCTTCCCAGCCAAGACAAGGTCAATAACTATGATTTATTAACTCCCCAAACACTAGCACTATGCTAGGTACCTGTTCTCTGTCTCTGAATCAAACAGATTGGTCTAAAACAGCCTGTTTTCATGTCACTGGAGGCTACCATGTAGTACTGGGATTGTAGCAGAGATGGCACCCTATTGTTACTAAATTCTTCTAAATTTCAATCAAAGAAGGTCTAGTTCTATGTGAATGACTTCCACGGGTCCCCAGGATCCAGAGGCTGAACAAGGTTGTTGGTCTTATCAGTCAGAAGGGACGAAGGGCACAGGAGTCAGCAGGGGGAATTTTTGGAGGGAACACTGAGTTTGTGGACTGTCAACTCTCCTTTCTCTTCCCCTCCTCTGAGGAGGGTGTTTGACTTGTCCTTCTCCTTCCTAAAAAAATTGCCAAAGTCAAACTCTTGTTCCCTCACCCTCTTCAACACATTGAAGAGGGCCAATTATCTTACTTCTGAAGGCTTTTGAATCCCATGACCTGGGGAGAACCAGAAACCCTGAAGCTGGTGGTGCTGGTTGTGGGAAAGGGTAGGTGAGAGCAGGTGGAAGTGAGAGAGGAAGTGTGGGCAGGCTGGGCTCTCAGGGAACTGATAGGGAGTCTCCCGTAGGTTTAGTGGGCCCCAGGAAGGTGCCTGGGGCTTAAACTTTCTCGCTGATTCCTCTAAGTGGACCACCAATTGGAAGAAGGGACTTTTGCAGGCAGAGGCTATATGATGGACCACCTGCAGAGGGGAGGGTTGAGAGAAGAGGAAGAGGTCAAGCCTCAGCTGGATCTGCCACACCAGGGGACTGGGTAGAGGGCAATCCCCAGTGAGCCCTTCAGACAACCATAAACTGCCTCTACAAAAGGACCTGCATCTGAGCACCAGGCCTCGAGTGAAACAGCCAGTCCTTTCAAGAGGGAGACTAAGAAGCAGAGATATCTGACAAGAAGGGAACTCAACATCACCCCCAGAAGAACCCTGTGGGTTTGCTCACATAAGGGAATAGGAGTTATGAGCAATGAAGAGAACAGCCACATCCTCCAGCAACAGTCAGGTGAAGACAGACACAAATTTCCTTCTCCTTCCTTCCCATTCCAACACCAGAGGAGGGTGGCCAGAGAAGAATAATGGGCCAATGGGCCAAGAGTGCACCACATGTAGTGAGTGCCCTCTGCCCTAAGCAGCCGAGACCCAAGCACAACCTGGGCAGAGGGATCGGGGAGAGGAGAACTTTTATGAGATGGGAATTCAAAAAGAGATTGGACTAAACTATAATAATAGAAATGAGACTGTTTTATATTTAAGCTGACTGGGAGGTAGCAAAAATGGACAGAACCATATTTAAGGGAGCACATTACCCAGAAGCAAAAGAAGGCTGAACTGAGCGTGAATTTGCCAGGAATTTGAAAAATAGTCATTTGTGGTTTATATACCAAGCTGAGCGTTTCTGAATCCTTCCAACAGTCCTGCAAAATCGGTACTATTATCTTCATTTCCAGATGAAATTGAGAGTCATTTAAGTGACTTGCTAAAGATTGCCCAGCTAAAAGGTGGAAATTATATCACAGCGTGACAGCCACACAGACTTCAGAAAGCACAGAAATAGGAAAAGAGAGGGTAGGACTGCTCCTATCTTGGAGGACAGCGGGTTTAAGGAGGGTCTCCTGGAGGAGTTAACAGCTAAGTTGGGTTTTGAGTGACAAATAGGAATTTCCCACCAAGGGGGTGGTGAGGATCCCCAGAGAGAATGAAGGGAACGTGTAAAGGCATGAAAATGCCAATAAGCTCTGTTCATAGAACAACCTACACTTTATACAGCTGGAATTTTAATAACTATTGCTGAATGTTTCTCCTGACAGGCAAGTTTCATTTAGACTTTATTTATAATTTTTTAAATAGTAATTTTATTGATAATTTTCCTAGTTTTTTATTTTTTTAATCTTCATTTTTGATTTGTGGGAATTAAAAATATTCATCTAGTCAAAATGTCTTTTACTTTATGACTCTACTGTCACAGTTTTTACGAAGAGCTCCACCTTTATTTTATTTTGTTTTTTTTATCATTTAATAGTCTTCTTTGGGGATAGTTTAAAAAATTTTTTAATTAAAATATTTTTATTTCAATAGTCTTTGTAGTATAAGTGGTTTTTGGTTACATGAATGAATTGTATAGTGGTGAAGTCTGAGATTTTAGTGTACCTGTCACCCAAGTAGTGTACAGTATACCTAAAATGTAGTTTCTAATGCCTAACCCCCCTTCTACCCCCACTTCTGAGTCTCCAATGTTCATTATACTACTCTGTATGCCTTTGTACACCCCTAGATCTCTACTTTTGTATGTGCAATAGTTTATCCATATTTTCTTCTGGTACTTTTACTGTTTTATTTTTTATGACTATCTAATTTCCTATTTCTCAGTTTTCATAGGTTTGTAAATTGGAAGTTAAGCTTAGCAGAATGAGGGCCATGGTGTGTGTGTGTGTGTGTGTGTGTGTTTGAGCACTCATGACTTTGAGTGCGTGCAGTTATGAGTTGTCTGAAGTTTTTCTCTCCCCTTCCTCACTTACCACAAGTTCTCCTCTCAACCCACTTCCATTGGGCTATGATTCTGTGAAATATTAAAGATGGCTGAAAATTCTTTGCGAATCTCATATTGAAAGGTGAAGTCTGTTTCCCCTCCCCTTGATTCTGGGCTTACTTTGATTATAGAACATAGTAGAAACAGTGCTTCCTGATTTCCGAAGCTAGCTCGTAAAAATCCTTGTAGCTTCTGCCTAGATGTCATGGAATGGTCTCTCTTAGGACACTGCCTTTTAGAACTGAGATGCTATAAGAATCCCAGGCCACATGGAGAGCCCAAGTGTAAGCAATCTGGTCCATAGCCCAAGCTGAGGTCCCAGCCAACAGCTAGCATCAAATTCCAGCCATTGAGTGAACCCTGTTGGATATTCCAATCTGATCAATTCCAGATGACTGTAACTATCCCAGGACACCATACAACACTGGATAGAACAGAGGAACAATCTGTTATCCCACAGAATCATGAGAGATGATAAATTGTTCTTTTAAAGCCTTAACCATTTGTTGATTTGTTACGCAGTGACCACCACATTGAAGTTTGTCTGCCAATGATCTTGTTGTCAAATCTGGTGGTCACTTCTTGGCTCTCACCTTGTGTGGCCTCTCTGCAGCATCACATTTTGAAACACTCTCTTTTCCTTGGCTTTTTGACTTCTCACATTCCTGGATTTTTCCCTGCTTTGTTGACTGGCACTTTTCACTTTTCTTTGCCTTCTCTTTTATTCAACCTCTAAGTCTTGGAATGCCGCAGAGTAGTCAAGAGCCTCTTTCGCCATCTATGTCTGTACAGTCTCTTAGGTGACCTCATCAGTCCCATTGCTTTACAAATATCTTTGTGCTGACGGCTCCCAAGCATATTGGCTGGCGTTGACTTTTCCCTGGAACTGTAGACTTACAGAGCCCATTGTCTGCCTGACACATCTACCTGGCTATTGCATAGGTATCCCCCAACGTACATAGTGAAAGTACAGCTCTGGATTCTCCCTATACCCAAGACCATCCCTCTATCTGTTGACCTCACCTTGGCAAATGACAACAACAGCCACCCAAATGCTAAAGTCCCCAAAATTGTGTGTTACCATCATCTATTTTCCTCGATCCCCACAATCAATCCAGTATTAAATCATGTGGAACAGACTTGAAAAACATAGTTTAAAATAATCAATTTCTCTTCAATCTACATATAAAGATCACAGCCCCACTTTCTCTTGCCTTGGTTCATCCAAACAATCTTTCAACTGGTGTCCTTCTCTCCACTCTTTTGCCTCTCCAATCTGTTCTCTAAACTGTAGGTAGATTGATCTTTGAAAACATAGCTTAGATTTTGTCACTACCTTGCTTATGTTTAGCGGATTCTAATGGGCTTAAACTCAACGCTTTCTCCTTATCCAGAGCCCTCCATGATCTGGCCTCTGTCTTCTTCTCTGACCTCATTTCCTACTGCATTCCCTCCCACACATTCTTCTTGGATCACACCAGATTTCTGTTGGTTCCTTGAACACTTCAAGCTCATTCGTACTTTAAAGCTGCTGTGCTACTTAATCTCTGTGCCTGTAATTGTCTCTCTTTTTATCATCAACAACTCATTCCTTTCTGCTCATCCAATCACTCCTGATTCCATCACTGAATTTGTTTTTTACTTCCTCCCCTCAGCTTTATTTTCCACAGCAGACATTTTACACACTCTCCAAAATTAATAAATAACATTTTGTCATATTTACGTCATGCTTTTTTTAAGGAAGTAAAACTTTATAGCCTTCTCCCTTCCTTCCTTTCCAAAGGTAATAACATTCACAAATTTTATGTCTATTTTTATACTTCTACTAAATATGTAACTACCCGCAAATGATATATGTTATTTTCTGTGTATCTGAAAAAAATGAAGTGTTATTATCCTATACATATTGTTCTATAACTTGCTTTAAACACAACAAAATAAACGTATTTTTGAGTTCTATTCATGTGGGTATCTATCTATTATTATATAATTCTATCTAGCTATGTTCTCCATGTAGCACTTGGTTTGTTACCAGCTTCCCCCAGTAGAATGTTATCTTCATGAGAACAAAGACCTTATCTGTCTTCCTCACTATGATGTCTCCAGAACTTCCAAAATAATGTCTGGCATGCAACAGGTACTCAACAAATGCTCATTGGAATAACTCTTCTTTTTAATCTCCCCATCTTTTTTGTCCTCTTTGAGACAGGGGTAAGTAAAATGCTACAATAAATGAAAAACACAAGTGAGTCACCAGGGAGGAAGCACACTAGAGCAAAGTGATCTCCTAGAAGCACCATTTTGCCTAACAATATACAGTGACTCTTACAGCCCTCGCAATAAAGTCTCAGGAGGTCCACAGCCCACCTCCACCTACCACTGTGGTCTCACTGGTTATTGCTGTTCTATGCCAGTCTCTCTCCCCAGTAAACTCATCTTCTTCCCTAAATAGCCAACTCCTCTCCCTGTGTTCCTGTCTTTTTCACACTGTTTCCACAACCGAAGTGCCTATTCTTTTTTGTCTCAACATAGGCTTCAAAATTCACCTAACACCCCACCTCAACAGGTTTGCACACCTTTATTGAGCTCTTTTGTCAAGTGAGGGCTTTTTAGTCATGTGAGCTCAGGCAGGCCTCTTAGTGGCAGTCAGGGCAGGTACCACACCTTATGCTTATTTTACAGATGGTCCTGAACTCAGTCTCTAGACAGGTGAAGAAAGTCAAGGGAGGCTGCATTGGGTGAGGGAGACTCTCAGAGTTTATCTCACATCTCTGCACCAGAGAAGGCCTTCTTTCTGTTTGTCTTTCTCCCTCCCTC
>NW_012116278.1:3091045-3151555 GCF_000951035.1 Colobus angolensis palliatus | reverse complement strand
TGTTGCCCAGGCTGGTCTTGAACTCATGGCCTCAAGCAATTCCCCTGCCTTGGCCCTCCAAAGAACTGGGATTAAATGTGAAGCATTGCACTTGGCCTGCCATTTCTTTAGTTGAGCAACTTTGTCCTCTGTTTGCTGGGAATATTGTATAAACAACATATACCTATACCTTTAAATGACAGAATCAGCTTCAGCTCACATTCTTAAAAGAAGTGCGGGGTGAGACCCTCCAGGGGTAGTGTCACATCTGTTGCCCTGGTAGAACGATCAGCAGACGCCCATGAGATCTGACTTGCTGATTTTGTGTTCTCTCTTTTTGTGTGCCATGTTAGTTGAGATCTTGCCCACTGGTGCGTTTTCAAAGCATCTCACATTCACATAAACATCTCACTTTCATGTAAACCTTTCACATTCACGTAAACATCTCACTTTCATGTAAACCTCTCACATTCACGTAAGCATCTCACTTTCATGTAAACCTCTCAGATTCATGTGAACATCTCACATTCACTTGAACATCTTAAAATGTTGAAATCACAGCTCTATACCTCATTGTCTTCTGTGCTTCAGCAAATTGCTGAATTTGCATTATGCAATATTCGTGTGCAAATGTCTTGGAGAAAGTCTGAGGCTCACAGTGTAATTATTGCTTCGAAGTTCTGGGAGCAGGGAATTTATCACCTTGTGCCATAACTACAAAAGTTGGTGACACATCATTAGAAATACGGATCCCCAGAATGAAATCAAACTGTTTTGGCTAAAAAGAATGCTATCAAGATGCTTTAAAAAAAAATCCTAACTTCTCGGAACTTAAGCCTATTACATTAGCAAGGTTGAGAGAGAAAGTTTCCTAATTGAGTAAACTTAAAGCAGCTTCATTAAGTGTGTGGGAACTGAGTATTTAGGATTTTCAAACCCTTGTTAAAATACCCTAGTGCATTTTAGGAGGGGAGTTTTCCTGTGGCAACAGATGAATAGAAAGGACCTATAGGCTTGATGTCATTTTATGAGGTTACTGTATCCCTTTTATTCATTCAGTCAATATTTATGGAGTGCTTATTTTGTGCTAGACAGTGTTCAGTATGCATTGGTTATACTATTAACAACATAGGTAGGTCTCCCCCCTCAAGATTATTCCAGTGGAATGGGGCTGGAGAGATACACATAATAATAAAAAAAAAAACCCAGCATGATTTTGGAGAGTGGTATATGCTGTATATGGGCAAAGTAGCAGTTGGGAAGTGCTAGGAACAAAGGATGGGGATCAGGCTTGCTAGGGTTGAGAAAAACCTCGCCAATAAGGGGACATTTTGTTGTAGAACCCTAAAAGCTAGGTTCAAGTACCTGATGCATAGTAAGCCAAACACTGACACATTAGTGCTTAGGAGCAGAGAAAGCTTTATTTGATTTGGCCAAAGTGTGAGGATGGGAGAGGCAAACTCTCAAATCTGACTGGTCTTTGAACATAACTGGGGGTTTTTATGAGTAAGGTAGGTATGTGGAAAGCGAGATCCCCAATGATCAAAGCTGCTTGCATCCCTCGGCTGATCAAACTTCTGGATACCATCAAGGAGATCTGCATGACTAAGTGACATTGTTCTTTGAAAGAAAACCAAGTTCATTAATCTTGTGAGTAGCATGCAGGGTCAATATATGAGGTTTATGAATTGTTAGTGACTACCCTCTACCAAAATGACTAAGTGCAAGCAAGATGCATGGAGGAAGAAAAGAACAAAGATTTTTATAACGTAGGCTTGGTTACAATTTGAGCTGAGACCAACTAAGGGGAAGGAGTGAGCTATGCAACATTCTGGGAGGACCATCATAAGCAGGAAGACAGCAAGTGCAAAGTCCCTGAAAATTCCTGGAGAAGGAGCGTTGGCATAGCCGCCAAAGGCAGGTAGGAGTCTGGCAGACCACAGTCAGCAAATCCCCATAGTGGGCATTTGATGCTAATTGCAGTGGGAAGCCATTGGAGGGTTTTAAGCAGGAGAATGGGATCATTCATATATAATCATTTTCTGCTTGCTGGATCAACTTATTCCCCTGCAGCAGGACTAAATCAGACATTCTAAATTATATCACAGAGAAAGGATTAAAGTAATACCTAGATCCAAGCCTGACCCTAGAGATTCTGATTTATCAGGTTGTAGAAAATTGGTATGCTGGCCCCTTTCCGGGTATTTCTGGTGTTCAGCCATGATTGAGTGCCACTGAATTAGATCTTATTTTGCAGTAGATGTTTACAAGTTGGAAAATGAAGCCCATACATTATTAATTATATACATTCCTGCTTAGATGTGAATGAAACTTACAATTAAATAAATGCAACAGAATGATTAAATTAGGAAATTATACCAGAAATGGGATGCTACTACTGTACTATTTCTTTGTTGAGAACCGATTATATATCTTAGGCATTGGACTAGTGCTTTGTGTATCTGACCATATTTATACTTATAAGAGGCATGGAAGGTAGATATATTATCCCATTTGGACTATAGATAAAGTCTAAGGTCATAGGACCGGAAAGTGCATGGCTGGGCCTTAAGATGAAAAGAGAATTGTTGTAGAAATAGGGCGTCAGACAGGACTGGTTGGTTCCTTCCTCTTCTACACAGACAGACCCATCATTTTCACATTGTGTCTTGGATTTGAGATAAACTCATACATTCCTAGCCATAATCAATTAGAAAACAGCCTCTCTCATTTTTCAGATGGTCTAAATTTATATCAGTGTATGGTTTTAGAATTTCCAAGCCCTAGACCTTGTAGATTTCATCTCCTGGAAAGACTGAAATATTGCCTCTTAGAGTCTCAGTTTTGCTCCAGTTTATGTGAAAAATTCAAGACCTATCCTACCAGGCTAGGCTTCTTGCTCCTTGTAGGTTACCTCCGAAGATGGGGACTTGCAGGCTTATACTCCAAAGTCCTTGTCATAGCCTATGAGGCCCTCTGTTCATCTCCCTATTCCTCATCCACTGCTCTCCCCTATTCACTCCCCTCTCGCTCCCATATCCAGCTACAGTGACCTCTCTGTTGTTCCTGGAACATGTTAAGCTTCTTCCCCTCACAGAGCATTTGCACTGCTTATTCCCTCTCCTTGGAATGCTCATCCCCCTGATCTTTTCATGGCTGGCTCTTTCCCTTCATCAGGTCACCTTCTCAGAAATACCTTCCCTGACCACTGGATCCAAACCATGTCGCTTCCCCAGAATCCTTTATCACATCACCATAACTTTTTTCCTTCATGGATGTATCATTATCTGAAATTATTTTGATTTTTTTCTCAATTGTTTGTTTTCTTGAACAAGGACTTAAGCACTATGAGGGTCAGGATTTTGCCTCTCTTGTGTGCTGCTAATGTCCCTAGTGCCTGGAACAGGCACAATGCTCAATAAGCATTTGCTGAATGAATGAATCTAATCTAATTGTTTTAGGACTTCCCATTTCCGCAGGAGTGTAATCATGTCTTGTACCAAATATTAGAAAGAATGTCAAAATATAAAGCAAATCAAAGTGATTTGTCTCAACTGAGTCAGTGTCAGGGCATGCCATGTGCAGCGAGGGCAGTATCCCCTCCTGCCTGTAGATGCCAAGAAAATACTCTATGACCACCCAGGGCTCTGTAGAACTCCATTTGAGAACTACTGCTGTAATTGCAAAGCTAGGAAGGCTAAGACTCTGACAGGGGACAGGGCATGCCCAGGTTCAGTGAATCTGTGGTGCAAAGAAGACTGGTAGAGCCCTGTCTTCCTCCCTCCCTCTCTTCTCTCTCTCTCTCCCTTTCTCTCTCTCTCTCTCCCTTTCTCTCTCTCTCTCTCTCTCTCTCCTTCCTTCTTTCTTCTTTTTGGTGGAGTCTTGCCCTGTTGCCCAGGCTGGAGTGCAATGGCACCATCTCGGATCACTGCAACCTCCGCCTCTCAGGTTCAAGCAATTCTCTGCCTCAGTCTCCCGAATAGCTGGGATTACAGGTGCTCACCACCATGCCTGGCTGATTTTTTGTATCTTTAGTAGAGATAGAGTTTTACTCGAACTCCTGACCTCATGATCCGCCTGCCTTGGCCTTCTAAAATGTTGGGATTACAGGTATAAGCCACCATGCCTGGCCTGTTTTCCTTATTTCTATAGGTCAGGGCTTTCTATAGAACTCCTCACGTCCTGACAGTGTTATCCATTTCATTCATTCCTCTACTCTTTAAATAACTATTTATTGAATACATTATAGGCACTAGGCTTCAAAAAGGGATTCAACTATGTAAGCTTTAACCCAAAGGGTTGCTTTTAGGCAAGGGCCCTTAATGTCTCAGGGTTTCTAGCCTTGAGCTTCTTGTGTTTTTGTTCAAACATATCAGAAAATAACTTGCAGAAAGTGGTTCTGCATCAGTAGCTCCTCACTTCTTGTTTACCTGTGTGAGTAACAGAAGATTCACATTCCACAAATGTGTGGTGGTTCCTGCTACATGAGAAACATGAGGACACAGAGATGAAGAAAGCATAGCCTCTGGCTCAAGTAGCTCACAGTCCAGTGGAAGAGGCCAGTGTACATGACAGTGGCAGAGTGGATAAGCAGGTGAGCTAAGGCCTGCCAGGGAGCAAAGAGGGAGACGCTAACCCAGCTGGGATGTCTGGTCAGAGAAGACTTCTTGGAAGAAGGGGCATTCCACCTGAGTCCTAAACAATGAATAGGAATGAACCAGAGAAGGTTGAGGGAGGAGAGGGGACTGAAGGTGGGAAAGAGCTGTCCAGATTTTTGGAATATTTCATGTAAAGACATTAAGTTGTCCAAGAGTGTTTGAGAGACCTTCAAGTGACTGAGAGTGCCAGATATTCTGGGAACTGAGTACAAAGGGCTCTGTGGGAAGAGGGGCTCCTGGTTTTATTGTATCAGAATTGATATGGTTGAAGACAAAGATTCCCAGATCAAGTTTCCAAGTTAGTTTTGCTCCTCTACTCTATTGACATGCCATATCATTCTTTGAACCCCCAAAGCAAGGGCAAAAGTTATAGGACTAGCAAAGTAGGACCATTCTGCTCCCTCTCTAAATGTGAGGCCAATGGTATGTTGGACTGGTCCCCTGAGAGGTAGAGCAAAGGGAGTCTTAGTTTCTTTGGGTGAGTGTGCATACTTTGGGGTAGTGAGTGTGCAGATATATACAAGTGTGTGCATGAATGGGGATGGAATGTGTGTGTGCGCGCATGGAGTAGATTGTGTGAATGTGTGTGGATGCATGGGGGTTGAATATGTGTGTTTGCATGGGAGGGTGAGTGGATGTGTGTGTGAATGTGTGTGCATGCATGGGGTTGAATATATGTGTATGTGCATGGGGGTAGATGTGTGTGTGTATGTGTGTGTGTGTGCATGCATGAGGGCACTGGAATGTGTATGTGAACATGTGTGCCTGCATGGAGTGTGCTATAGACTGAATGTTTCTATCCTTGGTAGATTTGCAAGTTGAAATCTTAACCCCCAATAGGATGGTATTAGAAGGAAATTAGGTCATGGAATATAGCCCTCATGATTGGAATTATTGTCCTTATAAAAGAGACCCCAGAGATCTACCTTGTCCCTTTTACCATGTGAGGTCACAACACAAATATGGTCATCAACGAACCTGGAAGGTTGTGGGTCCTTACTAGAAACCAAATCTGTCAGAACCTTGATCTTGGACTTCCTAGACTCTAGAACTGTGAAAAATAGATTTCTGTTGTTTATAAGCCAACCAAGCAATGGTGTTCTGTGATAGCATCCCAAATGGACTGAGATTTCTTGAGTTTCTGGCCCATTCCATCTTCTGATTTACTGAACACCAACTATGTGCCATAGCTGAGCTAGACACAAAAAGAATATGACATGTCCATAAGCTTATGTCCATAAACTCATAGAGAGCAGGGATCGTGTCTGTCTTGTCCCGTGCTGGGTCCCAGTACCTAATATAGTGTCTGGCACCCAATATGGACCCAGAAAATTGTTTGAATAAATGAGTGGATGCCTGAAATTTGGTTTGTTTGTGGAATTAAGACCCTCAGCATATCATTGATTCACAGCAATAAAAGTGCTTCTGGAGAGGCAAATAGATGTACAAGGTGATCCAGAGAGTTCTGATGACTTCCCTTCCTACTGGCATTTCAGAAAAAGCACTGATTTTGGGTCAGACAGATCTGGCCTCAAAGCCTGTTCCTTCCACTTTCTCTCTGGGTAAATCAGGCAAGTCATTCCCCTTCTCTAAGCTTTGGGTTCCATCCGTAATTTGCTACAGCGGCCCAAACAGTCTAACCCAAGGGGTGTGTGAACATGTGTGTTCACGAGGGGCGAATGCATGTGTGTGCGAATATGTGTGTTTAGAGTGATTGTGTGTACATGGGGGTGAATGTGTATATGTCTGTGCATGCATCAAAGGTGAATGTATCTGTGTGCATGGGAGTGTGTGTGAATGTGTGTGTGTGTGAGAATGTGTGTGTGTGTGTGAGAATGTGTGTGTGTGTGTGTGAGAATGTGTGTGTGTGTGTGAGAATGTGTGTGTGTGTATGGAGTAAATAGGAAATGTGTGTGGCTGTGTGCGTGAAGGGTGAATGTGTGTGTGTCTGTGTGCACGGGGTGAATGTGTGAATTGAGAGTGAATGTGTGTTTAGAGTGATTATGTGTGTGTGTGTTCATGAGGTTAATGTATATATGTCTGTGTGTGTATAGGAGTGATATGTGTACGTCTATGTGTGCATGGGCGGTGGGGGGACAAATGTGCATGTGTGTGGTGTGCAGCTGGAATGAGACAAGAGGAGGGCTGGGAGCCAACACAATGAAACAATACCACTTCTGAGGTCCCACTTTGTTCCAGGAGCCAGAGGGTTAATAGTGATTTCACGAAACCAGCATCTTTGGCTAGCGAAGCACCTGACAGCTTATCTCACTCTCCCTAGAATTCTTGTTTCACCCTTGTAGTAAAATTTAAATTAACTTGCTTTGATGGCCTTGAGTCCACGTGGCAGGCTACACAAGATAGAAATGTGCTCACATTAGCAGAAAAGAAAAAAAAAAAAATACAGGCTTGCCCACAAAAGCTGACTCAAATCATTTGTGAGCTGATACCTCCTAAGAGAACTTTTACTTTCCTTCTTGAATACTTCACACAAATGGAGAAGGGCATGAAAACATTAGATAGTGTTCAGCCCATGGAAATAGAATTCTGGGATAAAGATAATACCACGCAGAGCTTAGAGTGAGCTAAGCTGTTTACACGTGGGGTCTCATTTAAGGCACACAGTAATTGAATGAGGAGGCATAATTATCCTCATTCTCATTTTACTAATGAAGAGGCTGGGGCTCTGAGAGGTTGCCCATGGTCCTGCAGCTGGTGGAATTTAAGAGATCACCAGTTGCTTGCCCAGAGAAACTCAGCAGGTAAGGAGAGGAGTGAAGAACAGAACCGCGGTAGTTTGACTCCAGTCCTCGACTTCCCAGGGTGTATCCACTGTCGAAATTTCTCTAAGATTTGCAATCACTGTGGGGTTCCATTTGGAAAGACGCTCACTGCTTGTTTTTTAGTGGACTGGGGTGAATATTTTTCTTCAGAGAAAAATCCTCAAGGATCTGCATTTTTCTGAGACTTTGGTTGTGGAAAGGTCTGTGAAATCAAGTGCTTAGAATGGTTTCTGCGTTGGAGTTGGTAGATTCTGGCATTCTCAGGAAATCCAAGGTGCATGAGTTCCAGCTCCTACTTCAATAGAAAGACCTGTCAGTCTTCATTGGTTAGGTCATTCACCAGCTCCCACTTTGGCTTGGTGCTCATTGTACCTGGGCCTTGTTGGGAGGCTGAGCTCTTAGATCCTAGTTATCAGAATGTGGCCATTCTTGAGTTTCTGGCCCATTCCATCTTCTGATTTACTGAACACCCACTATGTGCCACTGCTGAGCTAGACACAAAAAGAATATGACATGTTCCCTGCCCTTATGGGACTCACAGTGTAGTGCGGGTGACAGATGCAGACACTAAAAATTTGACTACAGTATGGCTGCATAAAATGATAGGGAGGTACTTGTACAAGTTCAGAGCAGGCCTCCAACCTGGTGGTGGCAGAGGAGGGGAAAGAGGATGTCAGGAAATGCTATAAATGACATCTCATCTGAGTCCTGAATTAAGAGGAGTTGGCTAAGTGAAGAGGGGTATGTGTGTTTGAACATTAAAAATGGGAAGCAATGTGCAAAATCAGAGCTAAGTGACTTAAGTGGACTGCAATACAGTTTGCAAAGGGAGAGTGGTGGGAGGTGAGGCAGAGGTATATATGAGCTGGATCATGCTGGGTGATGTCTGAGAGGAGATGGAATTTATCCTAAGGGCAATGGAGAGTGACACTGGAATATTTCTCTTCCAAATCAATCATTGACTGCCATGTGAGGGCCTCACTGGAGAGGTCAGACTACAGACTGGCAGTCTGTCTAGGAAGCCATTGCAGGGGTAGGACTGCAACTATTATGAAGGAAATGAAATTGCAGTCCAAATTGATGGAACGAAGAAATGATAAGGAAGGGTTCCATCTATGTCCTGAAGAAATCTGCAGATTAGAGTGTGAGCCTCTTCATGACAATGTCAAGGTTGTCTTCTTTTTAAAAATTGATGTGCAATTTACATAGAGTAAAATGCATAGATTTTAAGTGCATAGTCTGATGAGTTTTGATAAATACGTATATTGATGTAACCCGTATCACTATTGAGATATAGACTATTTTCTTCATTCCAGAAAGTTTCCTAGTGTGCCTTCCCTGCCAGTCCCTGCTCAGAGGATAACATTGTTTTGATTTCTATTATTCTGATTTTTATCACTGTAGATTAGTTTGGCCTATTCTACAACTTCATATGAATAGTATATATGCCTTCTTTTATATATTGCTTTTTCATTTAACATGACGTTTTTGAGATTCATACATGTGGTTGCATGGTAAGTAGTAACCTACTGTATACAACACTGCAGTGTGTTTATCCATACTCTTGTTGATAGACATTTGGGTTAGTTCCAGATTTCGGCTATTATGAATAAATCTCTAAATATCCCTTTTGGGGATATGTATTTTAATTTCTCTTGAGTATTACCTAGGAGTGAAATTGTTTGATCTGGGTGGTTATACATGGAAACTTTACAAGAAGCTGCCAACTGTTCTCCGGTGTGGCTGTACCATTTTACATTCCCTCCAGCAACGTGTGAGAATTCAAAATGCTCAGTGTCTTGGACAACATTTGCTATTGTCAGTGTTTTTAATACTAGCCATTCTAGTGGGTGTGCTGTGGTTTCTCATTGTGGTTTTATTTGTATTATCCTAATGACTAATGATCTTAAGCACTTTTTAATGTGCCATTTACATATCATCCTTGGTGATGTGTATGTTCAAGTCTTTGTCCGTTTTTTGCTTTGGATTATATAACTTTGTTTTTTTTTTGTTGTTGTTTTTTTGTTTTTTTTTTTTTTGAGACCAGGTCTCACTCTGTTACCCAGGCTGGAGTGCAGTGGTGTGATCTCGGCTCACTGCAACCTTCACCTCCCAGGTTCAAGTGATTCCCATGCCTCAGCCTCTCGAGTAGCTGGGACTACAGGCATAATCCCCCACACCTGGCTAATTTTTGTATTTTTTTTAATAGAGAAGGGATTGCATCAGAGTTTGAGGCAAGGTTGTTCTCGAACTTCTGACCTCAGGTGATCCACCCACCCACCTTGGCCTCCCAAAGTGCTGGGATTACAGGCGTGAGCCACTTCGCCCTGCCAAGGACTATGACTTTTAAAGATTGAGTTATAGGCATTCTTTTTATGCATTCTGATGTCTAATTTATTAGTTTTTCTTTTATAGTTAGTGTTTCCTGTGTCCTGTCTAAAGGATCTCTGTCTACCTCAAGGTTAAGAAGATACACTCTTTTGCTTTTAGCTTTTGTTTTTAGGTCTACAATCCATTTCAAATAATTTTTTTGATTCATGATGTGAGTTAATATTTTTCAAAAACATGTCTAGTTGTTCCTGCATCAATTATAGAAAAGACTTTCCCCTTTGAATTATTTGACCCTTTATCAAAAATCAATAAAAGGCATAAATAAAGGAGTATTCTTGGAGTCTTTATTTTATTGCACTGAAATATTGATCTATCCTTGTGTCAATACGAAACTGCCTTGATTACTATAGCTTTACCATAAGTCTTGAAGGCAACCATATTTTTCTTTCACAAGATTTTGTTGGTTATTTTAAATCCTTTGCAATTTCTTATGCAGTTTAGAGCCAACCTATCATTTCTATAAAAAAAAGAGTCTACTGGGGTTTTGATTTAGATGGTAATGAATTATTTATTAATCATTAATAGAAATGATATCTTAGCAATACTGAGTTTAGTAATCCAAAAAGTGGTAAATGTCTGCACTTTTGTTTTTTTGGAGATGGAGTCTTGCTCTGTTGCTCAGGCTGGAGTGCAGTGGTGCCATCTCGGCTCACTTCAACCTCCGCCTCCTGGGTTCAAGCGATTCTCCTGCCTCAGCCTCCTGAGTAGCTGAGACTACAGGCGAGTGCCACCATGCCCAGCTGATTTTTTGTATTTTTAGTAGAGACCAGGTTTCACTGTATTAGCCAGGATGGTCTTGATCTCCTGACCTCGTGATCTGCCCGCCTCAGCCTCCCAAAGTGCTGGGATTACAGGCATGAGCCACCGCACCTGGCCAATGTCTGCATTTTTTAAGGTCTTCTTTAAGTTCTCCAAACATTGTTCAGTAATTTTCAGTGTAGAGCAGGTGTGGGCAAGCAATTTTTTGGTAAAGCTCTAGACAGTAAGTATTTAAGCTTTGTGGCTAAGAGGCAAAATAGAAGATATTAGGTAGACTCTTATATAAGAAAATAGAAAACAAATTTTCACAATTTTATTTCGATGAAATAAAAATATTGACTGCATTATTTTGGTATCTTTCTGTTATACTATTTCAGGTTCTCTCCATTTTCTCTAAGGCATTACTAAAACTAAGGTTTACTTTCATTCTAAAACATTATATCCCTATGCTCTCAATCTAACTCTTTGAAAACTATCACACAATTAGAGTTATTGAATTAGATGAAAATTAAAATGCTTAAGGTTGCCAAAATGAAAAACCCATGTGTCCTGAAAATTCAGCATCAGAAAACTCTATTAAGGAGGAAAAACTGTAGATATATTGTGGCTTTAAAGATATTTTTGTAATGTGGTTTAAGCTGCAGTATTTTTAATGTATTTCATAGCTTTAATAGGTATCAGGAATAGAATTAACTTTTTTTGTAGAAATATTTTATTTATATGCTTTAATTTTGACTTCAAATTTAAAGTCTTAACATTTTTAAAAGACTCACTATAATTAAAAATTGTAAAGCATTTCAATGTAAACAGTTCAAGATGTATAGTATCTAAATTTCTTCCTTTCAGTAGGCTATTTCTCAATTAAGTATTCCTTCATTCAGCACATTTTCATTATGTGCCTACTATTAGATTGGTGCAAAAGTAATTGCAGTTTTTGCCATTACTTAAAAAAAATGGCAAAACTACAATTACTTATATTCCAACCTGATATATGCAAGGCACTGGGCCAGGTGCTGGGAGTCAGCAGTGAGAAGGCAGATGTGTTACTACTACCTTAAAACACATTAAAAGAAATAAAAAACAATGCAAGAGGCTATGAAAGAAACAAAAGAGATGCGGAGCTCTATGTAGAGTGATCTGGGAAAGTCACACTAATGAGGTCATCAATGAATTGGCTGACTTTGAATAACTATTGGCGAAAGCATGGATGAGAAGGACAGTCTCAACAAACCATCTGAGACAACAGCAGACTCATTTCAGATTGCTTATGGCAATATGGGATCTAGTTTCAGTTCCTTTCATTCAGTCTTAGAAGAGTTTCTATATGTGACTGCTGAGCTGGAACTAATATGTATTGTTGCTGCTGAACTGTGCTAACTGCTGAATTTTTAGTTCATTCGTCCCCTGAAAGAGCTGCTGCTGGAAGTTGCGGTCAAAAGGGCCTGCTGCAGTAGCTTCTAAAGAGTCACTGGTGCCTAAATACCAAGATGGTCAAACTGCAAGGAATCCAGAGTACCTCATTCCATAGCATCCTGATTCTGAATCTCAGGATCTGAAAACTCTTCTACTAGTGGCTTGTTAGCTGTAGAGTTAGGAAGAGACCCCAATCTATCTGGGGGATTATTCTGGACCCCAGATGCTCAACTACTTCAGTTGGAGAGACATAACAACTTCTAGGAGTACAAAGAAAATCTTTGTAATTAACATCATTCCGTTTCTTTGGAAAGTATTGAGTTTCCCACCCCTTTCCCCTAGGTGGGGGGTTGGTCCTTGGTTTAAGGGCTTGTTGAAATGAGACTAAGGTAGTGTAGTACAGCCTACTCCTACTCATGGTCTTTCTAGAGTCTCAGTGAATACCTGTGGTTACAGTGATCTGTTTCTATGCTGGGTTGTCATAATTCCATCTTATCCTAATAGAGTGAGATCTCCGTAATCCCCATTCAGCTCTTGGGCCCCTGCAGCTGTTTTCTGTGAGGCTTCTGCACTTGCGTAGTTTAACATTCAACCAAAGGGACCTACATGAAGATTTCTGCAGCTTCTCTGCATAGCATCCTTCTTTCCTTTATTCTTTGCTATAAATTCTAGCGATTACTACAGCCCAAAAACCTGTTACATATTTCCCCAACCTTGTAAGATCAATGCTCTCTCTTTGGGTTCACTTTCCTGGGTCACTGGCAATTTTACAGGCAGAAAACTGAGGTAAACATGCAGTACATCTCACATATTTTCCCTCTCTCAAAGACTGTAGACCTGTTATCTGTTGTCTAATGTCCAGTTTTATAGTTGTTATTATAAGCAGGCAAGTCCTGAAGCCATTGCTCTGTCTTGGCTAGAACTGGGAGTTCCAATGTTTTCTTCATCTTTGCTTTTCTCAGAACTTAGAGTAGTTCCTAGAACTAAGTGCTTGGGGTTAGTTGAATGAATGCACAAAAATTTTGTTATACTGACCTGGATAAGGGCACATGGCAAAACAAAATGTTGTAGACTCCCAGGTCTCTGGTCTCTTGGTGTGGGCTATTCTATGCTGTATCACACAGGGCGTCATTTTCTTCCCTGTGGTTCTGAATTGGGGCTCACAGTTCACTCAACATATACCTTCGTGGATAAAAGGCTTAAGTTCCCCATAAACGACTTTTTTCCCCTCCTTTATAAAATTGATACCCATGCTTGTGATGAAACCACATTTAACCTTTTGGGATTCACTTTGGGGGACTGTCGGGGAAGCACACGGAAATGTCTGGAATTTTTCAGTACTATCTTCTTAGCTTCCTTCTTCATTTAACAAAGCCACAGAACATGGCTTAGATCATTTGTCTGATAAAATGCTGAGCTACTTCCCTGGTTTCTTGAATCATTCTATTCATTAGCCAGGTCCTCTTGGGGCAACTATTTATTGGTCTACATTCTTTCAAGTTGATGCTGAAATATTGATTTTTATTTAACTTACTTTCTTAAGTGGCTTAAATATAAATTAAGTGGCTGCAGGGGGAAGTGGTGTACAGTTTAAGTGGCTGCAGAGGGAAGTGGGGTTAGAAGCTTGTCTCAAGGTCAGAAATGTGGACCCTGGAAGGAAGAAGGCTTTTGAAAGCTAAGTTCTATTGTGTATGAGATATACAACATTGGCCAATTTTCTCAAGCTCTCTGAACCTCAGTTTCTTTATGCGTAAAATGGGAATAATAATCCTTATCTTCTATACATAGTTGTATTAGTCTCTTCTCACACTGCTATAAAGAACTATCAGAGACTGGGTAATTTACAAAGAAAAGAGGTTTAATTGGCTCGTGGTTCCACAAACTGTACAGGGAGCATGGCTACGGAGGCCTCAGAAAACTTACAATCATGGTGGAAGGCAAAGGGGAAGCTGACACATCTTCATGTGGTGGAGCAGGAGAGAGACAGAGAGTGAAGGGGGAGGTGCTACACACTTTCAAACAACCAGATCTCGTGAGATCTCACTCACTGTCATGAGAACCACAAGAGAGAAATCCACTCCCATGATCCAATCACTTCCCACTAGGTCCCTCCCCCAATATTGGGAATTACAATTAGACATGAGATTTGGGTGGGGACACAGACCCAAACCATAGTAATAGCTAAATGAATTAACAAGGGTAAAGGACCTAGTGTTGTACTTGCCTCAAGGGAGGTTCTCAATAATGGTATGAATATTCCTTTCTTTTCTTTTCCTTCCCTTCTTTTTTCCTCCTCCTCTTCTCTTTCTCTCTCTCTCTTTCTTTTTTCTTTCTCTCTCCCTCTCTCTCTTTCTTTCTGTCTTTCCTTTCCTTCCCTCTCTCTCTCTTTTTTTCTTCGTTCTCTTAAAGAGGACGGGGAAGAGAGGAATATTATGTTTTATTATAGTGGGTAACAACACGGTTTTTGCAGTCAGCCAGACCTCGGTTTAAATCTTGGCTCCACAGCTCATTACCTTTGGGACTTTGGAAGAGTCACAGCATATCTTCAACCCTCAGTCTATTTAGCTGTAAAACGGAGGTAATTATTTCTGATTGATAAAATTATTGTGAGACTTGAACAAAAACTGAGTAAATGAGAAGTGGCCACCTAAACCTGTTCCATGGCAGGTGCCTGGGGTTCTCTCTTCCAGTTTAGCTGTGGGTCAATCCCAGTTGTCATCCTACAAGCAGCTACTTGATAAGTCTAGGTCCTTCCATTCTGAGTCTCTCTCCTTTTTCCTCACTAGGGAAAGTTGGTCTGGGGTGAAGATATGAGCAGAATATGGATTTATATTTATTCAAAACCACAAATGATTAAAATGCATTTTGCAGATTTGGGTTGGAACTTCCCCCTCTATTTTCCCCAACCTGCTTCTACTTCCCATATAAAGCCTGTTTTTGGTCTGGGTGACATCCTTGCGAATAGGTAGGACTGAATGAAAACTGGAAATTGGAAGAGAAATGTGTATAGGGAAGGAATCCAGATATGAAGCTATTATGTTGAATAGTTTGTCCCACAAACATTTAGTAGGGTTCAGCTGACGCCAGTTCCTAAAAGTGAGTAAGACACCATCAAATAGGGGAAAGACAGACGATCAGACAACAAGCCTGAGACAAGGGATGGGGAGGGTGCCTGCAAGAGATCCTGCACGAGGCATTCAGGGTCAGCTCCGCAGATGAAGGGACAGCTGAGCAGAGTCTTGACAAATGACTAGCAGTTCACCACGGGGTAGGGGAGGGCAGGCATTCTACCCAGAGTGCTTTAATCAGGGGTACTAGGGCCAATGTGTACCAATTTACAAGAAGGGAATATTAAATTACCAGGAGTTTTGTGAGCTGGTCATTAAACACAGCCATAATAAAATTAAATTACATAAACCTACATTTATATAAATTATATTACAACGAAGGTAATGAATACTCCTAACTTATCACTTCTTAATTATCACTACATTATACGATTATTTATCCTCTTATGATTGTAAATGTCTATTGTATCCATATGGCTGAAATACATCCCCTCTGAACTCACTGGCAACACAATGGTTGTTTGTAATTGGTCATGGTGGAAATATTTACAATACAGATAGCAACTAATGGTGCAAATCAGGGCTTTATGTTCACCACTTATTAGCACATCACTGCCTCTATAACATAGGCAGATGGGACATGGGAAACCAAATGAAGCAGAGAGGTTGGTAGGGACTGGATCAGGAAGAGCTTTGAGTGCCAAATCCAGGAGCTTGGATTTCCCTCTAAAGGTGATAGGAAGCTACCCTGGCCTTTCAAAGAAGGAGAATTCTATGACCTGTTTTTGTAATAGCCAGACCACTCTAGTTACTGTAGAGCATATGGACTACAGTGGGCTTCACTTGGTGCAGGGAGACCAGTGGGGAGGCCATTGACACAAAGAAGGAAAGAAGGGGTCTAATTTGAGACTCAGGAGTTGACCTTAGTGAGTGATTAAATGTGAGGGATGGGGAAAGCAGCCAGCCTAAGATGACCCAGGGTTCTGTCTTGTGACACTTGGTGAGAGATGGTGATGCCTCAGAAGTACAAGTGCCCATGGGCAGATGGACAGAGTGTGACAGTGCCCTGGAGAGAAGGGCAGGGCAGATCCCAAAGCATTCAGACCTTACTCCTCAATTCCGGCCTTTATCAAGCCCGTAAACACAGGGATTTATTTTTGTTAGACTCGCAGAGTGGGGTCTCTCTGACCCTTTTGCCCATGGACTGAACCCCTAAGACAGCATTATGGGACTAGAAGCATGATACTGGATTTGGTCAGATGTGGCTCAGTCTCTTTATTCCTGGGACTATGATGGCTTCCTTTCTGAGCCTTGATTTATCTTTTTGTAAAATGGGTATTTGCATCCAGACTGTACTTTCCTCCCCATGGAGCTCTTGAAAGAAGGGACACATGCTGATAACTTTCCTTATCCTTATGATGTCAGATTATGTTTGTTAGTGCATGGCAAAACCCGGGAAAACTTCCTGGCACACACGAAAGCAAAGTCTAGTTGGGCGTCATTCTTGAAAAACAGTAGGGAGTGCCAAGGGCAACGTTAGATCTTCCTGTAGTGGCTGCAAGAGGAAAGTTTTCCACTGAGAGCCTGGAGTGGAGCTCTAGGGATTGGTGGGATTGTCATCAACCATGCCAGTGGATTCTAAGGCACAACTTGTTTGCTTTGGCCCAGAAACAGCTGACAGTTGGCCAGTGCCCAGCCACTTTATACTTTGCCCATGAAGGCTCTAGTAATTAGCAATATTCACTGAATGAATCACAATTGCTATCAGCCAGTAATTGTGCTATGGAGTCATGAGTCTAAATGTTAACTAAATCAAACACACTATGCAGAGTGGCCTTGGAGAGGCCTTCACTGAATCACTGACTTGGAAATTGGGTCTGTTTTTGTTCTCTGTCTTTACAGCCTGTTTTTTTTCCTTTAGATAACTCATCACAATATATTATTGCACAGTAATTCCTTTATTGTAAACCTTCCCGTACCCCTCCAACTTCAACTCAATAGCATGGAAACTTTATGAGTTTAGTAGCTATGTTTATTTCATGTGCAGCACCTGGCATTGAGGGTACTCATTAGGTATCAGTTGCATGAATGAATAACCAAGTCTCCAGCCCTTCATGTGCCTTTTTATTATGATCTTATAATTTCTATAATTTGATGTTGCTTCTTTAAATGTAGAAGAGAAGAACTAGAGACAGCAGAATTTTCAGGTAATTTTCTAATAGAACAACTGCTCTATATTGAGCACTGATGAGGGGCCATGTACTTTTGTGGGTCTCATTTCATTTTATCCTCACAAGGGTGTGGTGAGGCATGTACTACTTTCTTTTTTTAAAGCATTTCATATTTTTTGAGAAGCTTTCCTTCTGGTATTGACAGGTACCCACGAGCTTTCAGTTCACAGTATATAAACGTTTTAATGTCTTTATTTACAAAACACAATACATTGCATTGTCTAAAGCATTCTTAAACCTTGGCATGTAGGAATAGCTTTATTCTGCTCTCATTCAATGGATGAATTGTGGTTTATGTAATTAATATAACTAGCGTGTCAAACTCAATGGGCATAACTGTGTATTGGGGAAAAATCAACAACAAAGGAATCAAGTCCACTGAGAACTTTTATGAAATATCAAAAAATATTGATATTGTATTGGTACTAGAGTTCTCATCTTGACATGGTCACTGGCCAGGTATGTGACTCACAACATGTACTACTTTCATTCCCATTTTGCAGATGAAGAAATTGAGTCTTAGGTAGATTAACTCAGCTCTCTGAAATCTCATAGCTAAAAAGTGGCAGAACTGAAAACATAATGCACATCTATCTAGCTTCAGGGCCCTGCTCTTTCTCTCATGTGCCAGTGCTTTGAAAACTGTGATTCTCAATTCTGGCTGCACACTGGAATTACCTGAGAGGTTAAAGAAAATATATCATTGTCTGCCATGCATGGTGGCTCATGCTTGTGATCTCAGCACTTTGGGAGGCTGAGGTGGGAGGATTGCTGGAGGCCAGGAGTTTGAGACCAGCATGAGCAACATAGAGAAACCCTGTCTTTACAAGGAATTCAAAAATTATCCAGGCGTGGTGGTGCACGTGGGGTAGTCCCAGCTACTCAGGAGGCTGAGGTGGGAGGATTGCTTGAGCCTAGTAGTTGGAGGTTGCAATGATTATACCACTGTACTCCAGCCTGGGTAACAGAGAGAGGAGTGAGACCCTATCTCTGAAAAAACTATTGTGTGTCTTCAATCATTAAGGATTCTGCTTTCATTAGCCTGGGGCATGACCTAGATACTGGGCTTTTTATTCTATCCTCATCCCTGTTCCCATCAATGTGCAGTCAAAATTGCGGACTGTTGGGCTGAAAGGTAATGAGATAACCATGGAACCCATTAAGTATCTTTCCTCAAGAGCAGCCACAGCAGAACTTACTGGGAAAAGCTTTGGTGATGGTGCTTCATGGTTCCCTGGGGTAGATGCACAGACTGAAGAGGAGAGGCTTTGGGTAAGATGCCCCTTAAAAATTCAGATCTGACTTACCTGGGAATGCTCAGCTGGTCGCTGTTTAGCTGGAATCCTAGAAATTTTGGGCTGAGAGTGAAAGTGGCATTCCTTGCTGAGGCCCAAAGAAGTTAAATGACTTACTCAAGACCACACAATGGTTAAGAGGCAGAGATGTGGGCAAACCTGAGAAGCAGACCAAGACAGTTGATGAGAGGTGGGAGTAACACTGACCGATGGGTTCAAATCCACATTTATCATTCTGGCTGTGTGGCTTTGGGAAAGTCACTGTGCTTCACTGAGCCTCAGATTTCTCATCTGCAAAATCACCATGATGATAATAGTACCTGCTCTCCAGGGTTCTGTGACGAGGAGAGGAAATTGTATTTGCTAAGTGCTTAGCACAGTGCTTGGCCTGGGGTAGGTGCTCAAATCTTTCTGTGGTTGACAAAAGCACAATGGAGAATAGAGACAAAGGCAAAATGGGCACCAGAGGCCAAACTTGGTGGAGGGTAACATTGCAGAGGATCCTGAGGCCAGTGGAGAAGGGAACCCCATGATCCTGAGGTTGGTAGCTGGAGCTGGTCTGCTTGTGGCCAGAGCTGGGGCTCCCCCGCTTGGGCAAGGATAGGCTGACAGGATAGTGGTGGTACCAATATTTCTATTACAGGAACTAGGGATGGGGGATCAAGCAGGACCTGTGTTCTAGAAAGAGGATATCCTTGGATCCCTTTGGGGTCAATCAATAGTAGCCAATCAATGGTTACTATTTTGAATAGAAGACCCAGTCATCCTTTGCAGATTTGATGGCTCATTCCTGGGAATGCCACCTCTGGTAGTAGATGTGGCTTATTGACTTGGAGCCAGGAAATTCACCTTTGATTAAGGATTGCTTTTTTGTTTTGGACAAAGTGTTACTCTGTAGCTCAGCTACAGTGCAGTGGTGCGATCTTGGCTCACTACAACTTCTGCCTCTGGATTCAAGCAATTCTCTTGCCTCAGCTTCCCAAATAGCTGGGATTACAGGCACTGCTACCATGCCCGGCTACTTTTTGTATTTTTAGTAGAGACGGGGTTTTGCCATGTTGGCCAGGCAGGTCTTGAACACCTGACCTCAAGTAATCCACCCGCCTTGGCCTCCCAAAGTGCTGGAATTACAGGCATGCACCACCACACTCTGCCCTTGATTGAGGATTAAATGAGATGATACATATGAAGTGTTCAGCACTGTAAATGCTCCCAAATGTTTGCTGCTATTATTCTCTGTTGGCAATGAATTCAACAAGCGGGGCACTTTTATCCTGACTGAGTTGGAAACTTGGTTTAACTGAGTCATCCTGGGAAAGTGGACTTAATCCCTCAGACCTCATTTCCCTCATCTGTAAAACAAGAGGATCATGCTTATCTTATCGCATTGTGAAATAAGATAAGTTATGTGACGAGTTGAGCTCAATGCCTGACATGGCCTAAGAAACAGGAAACACTAGCTGGTTTGAGGACTGGTATTAAGGTCCAAAATGAGCCTGTGAGGATGGCATCCTTGGCTATACAGAATGGAAAATGGGCTACCAAGCCCCACCAAAGGTCAGAGAGACTACGTGGGGAGAGGAGGAAATGAAGTGCTGTCAAAATGGGACAACATTGGCAGACCTGGGAGTTCACAGCTCAGTTCCAGTTACCTTTCTATTTCCTGCACTGAAGAGGTAAAAAGTCCCCATATATTGACTGGAGAGCTTTGCAGTCTAAGGTACTTGGGGGAATTTTGCTTTCTCTTGGAGAAACCCTCTTGTCTTCTACCACATACCTGAAAAAAGGGAGCTTATTTGAAACTCAAACAATACAAGCACAAAATTATTGAGACCTGCAAATGGAAGGGAGTTTAGCTCACTTCATCTACCCCTCCTCTGGATTCTCAGAGAAGGATACTGAAACCTGTTGAAATGGTTGTTCAAGGCCTTAGAATTTGCCAGTTTGGCAGACCCGGGTCTGGAGCCCAGGACAACGGACTCCTGATCCACTGCATCTTTTTCAATCCCATCTTGGGCATTTTTATTATGGCTTATGATGAAGATAATGATGATGTGCGCATGTTGTGGAGAGCGGAGTGGAAGCAAGGTAAACAGAAATAGTAGTCAGAGTAACAACCAGTGTGGTATGAGCATCCATTAATCAGAATCACATCTAACAAATTGGAACAGATGCCACCCGTGTGTGTCCTGACTGAATGTTAACTGGGGTCTGATTGGACACTAGATATCCCCTGTGGACAACTGGACAAACATCAGGAGAAACCATTGGATAGTTTTGTCTCTTTGCTCCAAAGTTCTTAGGCACAGAGGGTCCATTTGAGAATTAGTTAAAAAGGTTGTCTTTGGTGACCTAGATTAAATGACTATCAATATTTTTCCTTTAGAGAACTGGTACTATGACTTTTGCAGATACTTGGTTTTTAATAAATTCAGGGAAAATAATTCACTTCTCTCCCCAAGTGTAAAAATATTTTGTTCTTATCACCCTCAGGAGTAGAGTGAGAACTGAATTTCAGAAGGCCATCAATACATACATTCTGGTTCCCCACCGGGAGGGACATTTTTGAGTCTGATGTTTTAGAGGAAAGCCTTACCCCCTCTCCCTTAACGTTTGATTCTACATACAACTATTAGGTGGAAACAAATGAAATTTCTGGCATGTGATCCCTTTTGACCTTCAGAAATGGCAATTTAATATGGTTCAATCTAGTATCATTGACTGAGCACCAACAGCAACCCCAGTTACTGTGCTGGAAAATAGAAAGTGATGGATGTGTTGAACCCTTTTGATTCCTGTGGATTGCTGTTTTGATGCAAGGCAGAAGGTGTAGTGTCAGGGTGTGACCTTGATCCAAATTCGAACTCCTCCATATACTGGCGTAGGTCTTTCTGGTCTCTCTTTCTTTTACAGGGTTGTTCAATGTGAGATTAAGCTACTTAACTACAAAGTCTTATAATTCATAAAAGGAACCCTGTAGATTCTCTCCCTCCCTTCCTTTCCCTCATCTGACCAGAATGACACCCTCTGTGGTGTTCGGTTTAAGGTTTATTATAACCTTAAAATTAAGTTTGTTTTAAGGTTTATTATAACCATGAAAGTCAGTTGCCATTTTGCAGCCAAGTACATGGAGAATTAGATGCATTTTTTTTTTTTAATCCCAAGAGGTTACCGTTAGACTTAATCTAGAAAGAAAAACAAAGGAACACATTAACAAAAGAATTGACAATTAGTGTGAAAATTCTTCAGTCTCCAATGCCAGTTTATTAAGTTACATCTATTAAATATATTAACACATACAACATTTCATTTACAGAGATTAGAATTCATACACACTAGTGCCCAAAGACATGGGATGCATACCAGTTAAGTATGTATCCAACAACATACAATATGCATTTTACCTTGGGGTTGATGTTTTAACATAAAACATAAAATCAATGAAAGCACATGGGGTTTGTCACTAAAACCACATAAACACCTACACTTGTTGAATCTTTACACCCCTGAAACAAAAAAAGGGGAACATTATGTGCTTTAATGACTTTAAGAATAAAATCATTTGATGAAGTTCAGCTACTTTATTTATTGACACTGTGTGTCTTGTTCCTCCTGAATGTATACACTGTGAGAGTAGGACTTGCCTGTCACGTTCCCTCTCTGCTCTCCAGTATTCGGGTAAGTGCTGCCATGTGACAGATGCTCAAAATAAAAATGATTTATGAATGAAGTTGAAAGACTGCTGGGCTTATTGTTAGGAGATCTAAATTCTACTTTTAGCACTCCAACTAGCTACTGTCTGGCACTGGCCACCAACGGTGATAGGGCATGGAGGTGATGGCTCCCTCTGAGCCTGGGTTTCTTCATCCTTGAAATGATGTAACTTGGAATAAACTCTGCAGATACTGTCATCTCTAAAATTCCATGACATTTCTCTATTGGCCAAGATCTTAGGGGTATTTTGTGTTGGACACTCTCTGGACAAGTGGGAAATGATAGCAGATTACTGAACTCTTGAGAAGGCCTGCCAGGTTTGTAATGATCAACTAGAACACATGGAAGTCAATGAAAAAAAGGCCACATAATCATAGATTTGAAAAAGACCTCAGAGATCCTTTGGCTTAATCTCTCCCTTAACCTCTGTGAAGAATAGCTTCTACAAAAATCCTGGTGACAAGCCCTCTGTTTGAGTATCTCCAGTGACTGAGAAATAGTTTCCTAGAAAAATTCTATTTTGGAGTAGAAAGTTCCTTTGGGGATCAAGCCAGAGAGGGCAACCTTGTAACTGCAACTCCGTAGCCCCAGCTCTCTTCTCTGGGGAGATACAGAAGAAGTCTCCTCCCACTTCCATGTTGTCCTACAGGTATTTGAAAATACTTCTCCCATCTTCCTTCCAATCATTAAAATGAAGTCTATTTGCTAAGAGTAGAGAGGTTAGAAGAGTCCAGGATTATGGTTCAGGAAGACAGCATCCAAGTTCTAGATCAGCTCTTAATTCATCATGTGGTCCTGGGCAAGTAACTTCTTCCATCCAGCCTGGTATGGTATTTTCATCTTAAAATGGAGTGATGGAAAGGTGGAGGCAAGTGTGTTTCAGAGCTGGGGAAGTTGTAAATGTGGTTATTAGAGAGTGACAGGGCATGGATGTGGTGGCTCTGATCCACATTCTCTCACTACTAGTGCAAAAGGATTCAAGGGTTATTAGGTTAACAGTCTACTAAATTCTCTGTAGGTCCAGCTGCCAATATGATGCAAAAATGTTAACATGCAGGATAATGATGTACACTTGAAAATTCTGCTACAAATATTAAAACACTTCTAGGACTCTGGGCCATAGGAAAGCCAGAAATCTTGAGGCAAGAGACTTTTGCATGTGTTTTTAAGGTACAGAATATAAACAGTTCTGTCCTGCAGAATTAATCCCCAATGTCACAATCATGGAAACAGAATTGGGTAAGGGCTTGGGAAAATACACTGCAAGAGAATGTTGGCAATGGCCATGCCTTGTGCACAGTGAGTTAGTTAAACTTTTATAATCCAGGGGGATTACTGACTAGCACAGAGGCAGAATTTCCTCTGGGGTGATGAGAACTGAATAGATTGAAATGAAGCCAAGAGTTCTGGTGTGCTCTGTTATTGATTCAACCTGACATATTTCAGGAAGCAAAAAGGTACACTTTTCCCTTTTCTTACTGTACCTTAGTAAAAAAAAATTAGAAATTTTAGTAGCATAAGCAATTCTGTTCTCCCAAATAGACTGAAACCATGCTAGCATCAAACTGTTAGTGATTGTGTGCATTTTGATCATGGTCTCTGTATTTGCTGAGGAACACAGATTTTCAAAGCATTTCTGGGTCATCCATGAAGTTCCAATATTTTTAAGGTTGTTGATGATCAAACTTGAGTATAGCAAATAATAACCTCTCTCTACCTGTGACTTAAATAATGGATTCTACAATAAAAAAGGGTAACTTTGTTTTTTACCTTCTTGATTTATGGAAAACTATCCTTTGAGTAGCTATTTTTAAAAAACCACTTAAATCATTTTGTTAGTCATCAGCCTTCATCAAATGGCATCCATTTTCATAATGAGAATAGATCCATGTGCCTAAAGTTAGCAAATTAATTAGCAGATACAACCAATATAAATTAAAGAATCTGTAGACAGTAGAGGTGCTGGGAAGTTAGAATGAGCGCATCTGAGACTAAATAATTTATCTCTGTGTCCCCAGGGCCAGTAGGTACTCAGTAAATGTTTGTGGAATTGATTTGAATTCAGCCTTTTGAGCGACATTTAATCAGCAAAGCATTTGCTCCCTAAATTTACTATTTTCTAAAGCATGCTTCTTCCTCCCTCCCAAACCCGGAATACACCCCATTAACCCCTTTTAGGGGAACATCACATGATCTTAAAAGCATTTTCCCACCTCACTTTTGAAAACAGTGCACTAATTTTTGCTATGGAGGTAATGCCTTGGGAACAGAAGTTCTGACATGAGCCATATTAGGAACATCTGACTGTGCCTTTCTGTAAAAAATATACTGTACTGTACAGAATTTAGCAAAATCAGCAGTAAAAACTTGAGCTATGATACATTCTTTAAAAAACAAGCTTACGACAGGAGCCAAATAAATACACAGCAGAAAATTTCCCAAAGCCTCAATTGTCTTCGAATATTAGGAAATTCCTGTCTTGGGATAAATTTCCAGATCCACCAGATCACCTACAGAACAGTGGGCAGGTTTGAGCAGGCCACTCTTCTGTGCAAATCTCCTCCTGCATACCCAAGCTGCTTGATGCTCTCATGCACCATGAAGACTGGTTCAGAAAGAACATTTTATGCTTTTAATGGGTGTTAGTTCTGATCATGGAGCTAGACTAGAGTTATTGAGGAAACATTCTTGATTTACCAATAAATATTGTCCTAGGAATTGGTTGAGGGAATATTCTCTCGTCAAGCAAGTTTTGGAGTTACTGAGAAATCTTTCTTTTCTGCTTTAAGTCAAGGGTAATTCCTCCATCTGAGATGCCCTTTCCCTGTGGTCATCTGGGCCCCCCCCAGTTTCTTCCAGGCTTCACTTCCTCTATGAAGACTCTGGTGAGCCAGGTGGAGGTGACCACACTCCTCTGTGCTCCCACTGAGTCTGTGCTGACTGTTTTGAGAAACTGAAGGCAAGAAAAAGGCCTGGTTTAAGTTAGCCTAGCAGAGGTTAGAAAATATATTTAGAACCTTAACCTCCAAACTGAGAAATCAGAAATTAATTTTTATTTAATTGTAACTCAAGAAATATTGATCAAGTACTCCTACTACACTGGACACTCTGCTCAGGAGCCTCTCAAACGCATCTCTGCCTCTACAGTCTACTGGAGACCAGCGTGAGAGTGATTTTGGTGCCAAATTTGCTCTCAGACTCATCTGTGAGGTCTCCCAGAATAGGAAGCATTTATAATAGGGTCATATCATGCCAAAATGCTCAGATGGCACAGAATGCATGAAGTTAACATGTTTCATTCTCATGAGCTCATTTGCTCCTTGGAAACAAATGGGCAGATTCTTGCTTTACAGGCAAGTCAACAAAGGCTAAGAGAACAGAGTTGCCTCTCCTGCCCTTGACGTATTAGCATAGGAAACTCATACAGACTAGAGGATACGAACCCACTGAAATACAGAAGGGACCTCCGCAATGTCCAGCCTCTCCTTCAGGGAAGGTCTTGGCTAGGCTCATTGGCTAATCCCATATGTAAATCCCTTTGAATATTTTAAAGGAAAAATACCCACATAATACTCTGTATATAAAGTTGCAAATCAAACCTCAAAGATCTAGGTTAACTTCTTCAGATTTGGTGATTGACTTGTTTTTTCCTCTCCTCCAGGGAATAAGTCCATTGTCTCCCAGCATCCAATGAGTTGGCAGTATATAGTTGATCTAGTTAACTAGGTGTCTGCCTTCAGGTTTCTTCAGGGAACTAATCAGCTGGCTATCCACAGTCAGTTGGCTATCTTCCACAGTCAGGAGAGTGCCAGAAATCTGATGTAACAGTTTCAGATGATATTTTCTAAAGACTTGGAGTTATTATTTTATTTTTTATTTTTTAGAAAGAGTTTTGCTCTTGTTACCCAGGTTGGAGTGCAATGGTGTGATCTGGGCTCACCATAACCTCTGCCTCCCCAGTTCAAACAATTCTCCTGTCTCCGCCTCCTGAGTAGCTGGAATTACAGGCATGTGCTACCACGCCTGCCTAATTTTGTATTTTTATTAGAGACAGGGTTTCTCCATATTGGTCAGGCTGGTCTCAAACTCCCAGCCTTAGATGACCCACCCGCCTTGGCCTCCCAAAGTGTTGGGATTACAGGCGTGAGCCACCATGCCTGGCCAAGACTTGGAGTTATTCTTTAGAGTATGCTGATTGATATTTGATCAGGAAGCATCTAGTGGTGTTCATGTAAGTTTTGAGTGAAGTCTGTCTTGTTTTTCATAGTGTCTTCTGGGTTAAGGTAGCACCCAGAACATAATAGGTAGTCAAGAAAACTCTGCTGAATACAAGCAACTGCTGTATTTTTGATATACATGTAAAACTCATCCTTGCTTACTTTGATATCTGTGTATATAATCAAAAGAAAGGTAGCTTTTCTCATATGCTGTAGATGACATGAAAACCAACTCCTTCTGTGAGAACATTCATGAGACATACCAACTCTCTGTTAATTTTTTTAGGCAAGGCATGAAAGTATGCGGAAAAATTGGTGAAGGATTTTGCCTCTGAAGGTTTATACTGTTTTCTAGAGCTTTCCTTGGATTTCCTTCAAAGCTCCTGAATTGAAGTAAATTTATGATCAAATTGAACAATAACTGGACCACTGGTGACCATTGTATAGCAGGAAGGTGTTGAAATATTTCTCTTTCAATCCTGACCTGAGTAGATCATCCATTCATTTAGTGATCAGTGTCTTAATATTTAGAAACTCACCAATCCTCCAACCCACCATAATAATATATTTGCTCTCTTCAGCCTTTTTCCAGTTAGTACTTTCATCAGTAAGGCACATGAAGTGTGAAATTTTGGGCCCCAAATTTCATAGCTAAACCATTGTCCCTGTGGAATGCCCCCTACTCCCGGCCCCAAGAAAACCCCTGGTTGTAATTACATTTGAACGAAGAAAATTAGGAACTTGGTGGCAGAGGACTTTCACATAATGATATTCGCTCTCCTCCTATAGTAAGAAGGCTCCAAAGAAGGTTTTATCTTCTTTTGTGTAATCCACCAAAGAGATGTCACTGACGTTCACCATGAGCTTGTCCCCTTCTTGCAAGGAGAACATGGCTCCGAGGTAGATGGGCTGGAACCAGTTGCTGCCTACTTCACACACAGACTTGGTCCCCATGAGGAGCTGGGTTGGCTCAGGGTAGCTGTCTGTTACCTTGGTGATGACCACAGTGATGGAGTCTGGCTTGTTCGGTCGGCCTGCTTGTCTGATTTCACTGCACTCAGAGGTCATCCCACGGAATGTGACCTGGGAGTAAACGAAGTAGTCTCCCGACTCTGGGATCAGCAGGAATTTGTTGGTATAGTTCATTCGGTTCTTGGTGAAGGCCAGGCCTAGTTCATGTTCCCAGTGCAGAGCTGGGAACTGATTTTTTAAGTGCTGTGTGGGAGTTTGTCTCACAACTGCAAAGACAAGAGACAGGATTAATTTACTCATCTGGGAACTGTAGACTTTGCTAAAAAAGGGTCTCATATCATTTTCAAAAAACACTAAAGTGATCGAATATACCTAACAGCTAAAAACTACTTTGGGGAGGAACGAATGAAGAATATGTGATTGAACATACACATTTGTTCAAAGAGAATAGTATCTTGGACTAGTTACCTGGGGCAAATTACTTTGCCTTTCTGAGACTGAGTGGTCTGACCTGAAAATTTTTAATTTTACCTGAGACCTATGATCCTGGAGAACAGTGAAGGTTAAGGAATCCCCCTATTCTTCTGTGTTTAGGAAAATGGCTTGCTGCAAGAATTATCCTTTCCCAAATGACTCCAATAAAACTAATGAATGCCTCTCTTGTTTACCTTATGACAAGGACAGGCACCAGACCTTTCAAATTCCCATTCTTTGCCCTGTAAGTAATTGACTGAACTGTTTTATCCCCATTCATCAGTTGGAACAAAACACTTGTCTTACAGGCATGAGGTAAGTGATAGAAACTTGGCATCTCCCTGGTCCTAATCCTCACTCAGAGCTCACCACAAATAATTTCCTCTTAGTCAAATGATAACACCAATGTCTTGGGCCACAAGGATATCCCCCTGCAGATTGCAAATTTTCTTATAGGTCAGGAGGGTATGCTTCCTTTTTAACCTTCTAGGTTTTCAGTGGATTTTAACATATCCTTCTGTACTGTCTTGCTCTTTCCTCTGGAGTCTCAGAGGTATAGGAACTCTAGGTGTGAGGTGCATGGGATTTCTACACTAGACTTGGAAAGTTGGCCAAGTGGTGATAGTATGGAATTTCTCTTGATTTCCATACACCGATGAAAATTCTTTGGAAACACCTCCCTGAAGGTAAACATTTAGTTACATCATCTTGAATAGGGCACAGATGAACTAGATAAATTGGCAACTCTGGGGACTTTTTGTCTGTGACCAGATCCAGAATTACTTGCAGCTCTGAGTTGGAGAGAAGCCATTTCTGAATGACTCAGTGTATGAATGAAAGAGAGAGACAGGAGAGAAAGAAAGAGGGCTGATAGCATCTGAAAGAAAATGTCCAAGACACATGGGCCTTTGGACCCCCCACAGGGAAGAAGATATCCAAAAAACCCTCCACTGAGACACCTGCACTCACATGCTTATTGCAGCACTATTCACAACAGTAAAAATATGGAATCAACCTAAGTGTTCATCAACAGATGAGTGGATAAAGAAAACGTGTGTGTGTGTGTACACACACACATATGTATACACACACACACACACACACTGGAATATTGAGGGGAGGAGTCTCTTACCAAGGAATGTAGTTTTCAGTTTAAGCCACTAGAATGAATTTTGCTAAACTGCTGAAAGAAATCTCAGGATTCTGGCCCATGGTCTCCCATAAAACACAGCAGGGAGGCTTACCTGTCAGGTGTGCCCTTGGCTTATCTCCATCTGCTCTAAGAGGTGCATCTGTAACAAAAGGAGAAATGTGCTTCATATGAGACAAAGAGTGACTGAAATGAAGATGGCCCTTTGTGAGTTGCATGGTGCCTATGATAGGAGAGAAATCTTGATCTATTCCAACTTGGTCCAGTGCCACTCCTTGCAGGATTTTGGATTGGAATGTGGCACTTGCAGCAAGCACCAACAAGAACATGAAGACTCAGAAGAAAGAGTCTTGAACACAAATGAATCTTGGCCCCATGGGTTTGGGCAAGTTTATCTAGCCTGCCTGAGATGCTATTTTCTCATCTCATCTAAGATGGGCACAGTATAGATGGAGGTGCTTAGCATGAACTTTGCACATGGCCAATGCTCAATAAAGCACAACGCACTGCTCCTTCCCTCAAACTTCCTTCATGGGAGTGAATTGGCTTTTTGCCTTCTTCCATGGTCCCTTTAACTATATTCACTGAATAGACCCAAAAGAAATGGGACAAGGAGTGGATGGGAACTATTCTTTAGCTATATGACCTTGGTGGATCCTTTTCCCTGTCTGGGCCTCTGTTTGCCTATTAGTTCTGGAGAAGACCTTAGAATTTCCCTTTGGTTCTCAGAAACAATTATGTTGGATTAGGCATGGTCTAATTGCAGTTATAAATATGGTATTGCTGATGATGATAAAAAGCAAAAATCGATTGCATACTTTTGATGTCCTAGACATTGTTCTAACCCCTTTATAGGAATTATCTGATTTAATTCACATTAACCCTGTTGAGTAGGATCTAGTATAACCATTGTTACAGGTGAGTAAATGCAGGCAGAGACAGGTGAAATTATTTGCCCAAAGTCACACTGCTAGTAGATTCCAGAGTCGGGGTTTGAGTTCAGGCCATCAGCTCCACAGGCCACGCACTTGGCCATGGTGCCATTTTGCCTTCTTGGTGCCTGCAGCGGAGCCTCACTTCTCCTCTGGATTTGCATCCCTCAGCTTAGCAACTTATACTTAAAGACTCATCTCTGAACTTCCTACATACAGAACCACTAGAAATGTTCTTGTTCCCCACAAGGAAAGGCATTGAAGATGAGCATACTTACAAACTTGCTGATGTGAAGGTGCAAACTCCTGTCCTTTTAGAGCCTATTGGGAAAGAAAGCACAGTTTAGACCAACTGTGGTCCTTTTGATCCCAGCACTCACACAGCTGCCCATAGCACAGGTATGATTACAAAGTTTCTGCTGCCCAGCCTGGGTACTCTGTGATGAGGGAAATGAGAATGAAAATATTTTTGTTGATGGGAATCTTGCCTCTCTGCTGTCCACTTTCCTCCCCTGACACTTCCAATGACCTTCCTTTCTTTTAGGCTTGTCTCTGAAGCTCAACTTTAAGGTTCTTTTTTTGAGAGCTTTTCCTGTTCTATTCCAGGGGAACTCAGCACCTTGTCTATGCTTTTGTTATTTGAACAAATAATGGCACTTGCTTTATTTTCTTTTCTCTACCATAATTTAAAAATTGGGACTCTTCTTAAAAATGATACAGAAAAGGAAATAATGACTATATTCTTTTCATCAGCCTCAACAATTCTTCCTTATTTCTATGCAATACATAAAGACTTTTTAAATGACTGCTACCCTAGTTTGTGAGCTATTTCAGATACCACATGATGGTGGAAGAGTAACTGCCTTGGAGGCAGACAGATCTGAATTTAAATCCTTGTTCTATCATTTATTAACAATAAATGACCTTGAGCAAGACTTTTCCTCTCTGAGCTTTGGTGTCTTTATTTCTAAGGTGGGAATAATAACACACTTAGCCTTAAATTACTCGTAGGATTGAAGTGAAGAGCAAATCAGAAAATCTATGAGTCGGTGCAAAGAATGCATGGATAATGAAGGAACCACCACTCACATACCTGAGCATAAAGCTTAATAGCAAAAGTATGCTCTTAGCTTAGAAATAATATCATGCATTGGACTATTATACATGGTTGATGGGAATATAAATTAGTACAGCCACTATGGAAAATAGTATGGAATTTCTCAAAAAAACTAAAAGTAGAACTACCATACAATCTAGCAATCTCACTACTGGGTATGTATTCAAAAGAAAAGGAATAATATATCAAAGGGATACTTGCACTCACATGCTTATTGCAGGACTATTCACAATAGTAGAGATATGGAATCAATCTGATCCACATCTCTATCAAGATATAAATGGAAGGATAAAGAAAATGTGGTACATATAAACAATGGAATACCATTTGGCATAAAAAATGAAATCATCTTATTTGCAGCAACATGGGTAGAACTGGAGGTCATTATGTTAAGTGAAATAAACCAGACATAGAAAGACACACTTTGCATGTTCTCATTGATATGTGGGAGCTAAAAGAGTTGGTCTCATGGGGGTAAAGAGTAGAATGACAGACACTAGGGGCTGGGAAGGGTGGGTGAGTGGGAGAAGACGGGGATGAAGTGAGGTTAGACAATGGGTATGAATGTACAGTTTGATAGAAAGTTTAAGTTCTAATGTTTGATAGCAGAGTATGGTGACAATAGTTAGCAACTATATATTACACTGTACATTTCAAAGTAGCTACAAGAGAAAACTTGAAATGTTCCCAACACATAGAACTGACAAATACTCAAAGTGATGGATACCCCTCAATACCCTGACTTGATCATTACACATTTTACGTATGTAAAAAAAATCACATGGACCCCACACATATGTAAAATATTATATATCAATAAAAATAAAAATAAAGCAAAATTTATGATATTAAAAAAAGCCTTCTCTAATATGATTTTGACTCAACCCAATCTTCTGATTTGGTTCTTGTTGCTAGACAATCTCCACTAATAGAATGATTCTGTTATTATATGAACACTTGATCTATTTTACATCTCAAAATGTGTGTATTGTGAGTGTATAGTCAGGTTCTATGATTTCCATATCTGCAGATTCAACCAACTGTGGATCAAAAATATTTGAAAAACATTACAGCCATGAAAAATAATGCAAGTAACAAACAATATAGCATAGCAACCATTTATATAGCATTTACACTGTATTAGGTATCATAATTAGTCTACAGATGATTTAAAGTACATAGGAGAATGTGACTAGGTTATGTGCAAATACTATGCATTTTATATCAAGGACTTGAGCATCTGTAGATTTTGGTATCCATTGGGGTCCTGAAATCAATCCCTGTGGATACTGAGGGAGGACTGTCTCATGAATGAGGAATTGTGTGTCTGTGTGTGAGAGAATACAGCTCCATCAGTGGGGAGACTACATTGACGTGTTTTAGCATCTGTGCACGTGTCTGTGGTGTGGCATCATATGTTTGGATGTCTTGCCATCTGCCTGCGTAATCATGTGGATTTAATTGTGTCATTGCTGAGCCTAGGTCTATGAGCAGGTCTGCGATATCAGTGATCTTGTTAGAGCTGGGACATGCAGCCTTTTTTCACTCCCAGGTCATGCTACCTAACCTCTACTAGAAGCCCCTTGAGGGCAGAAATCTTGTCTTTGAATGACTAACTGACTTTATGGTCTCTCCAGCCCCTTTCCATTCACTTCTCAATTCTGTTAAAGCCACCATTACTGCTTTCTCTCAATGACCAGACCTGAAATTTTCTTTTTTTCTTCTTCCACAAAACCAAGGGCTGTCACTTCTATTTTGCAGTGTTTCTCATGGGGTTTCAATTCCAGGCCTTGGCATGCTGCTCTTCTGGATTCTTTCATCAGCCCCTGGCAGGGTCTTTGTACTTCTGTTTTCTCCTTTTCCTTGATCTATTTCCTGGCTGGCCTTCAGAGGGCTTTTTCTAAAGCATCACTTTGTCTAGATACTATGCTGCTCATAAACCTTCAACGACTCCTCATGGCCCTTCAGACCCAGTCCAATCTCATTTTTTCTTGGCATTCAAAGTCCTAACTTATCATCCCAGTATTGCTATCCATTATTTACTTCTCTCTAAGCCCTCTGTGTTCCAAGCCATGAGAGGCAACCACTGTGAATTGATTGAAGGTATCTGAAGAAACACAGTAAGTGTAGTTACTTTATTGAATGAGTATTCATTCAATAAAGACTCTGGGACACAGAGACCTGGCCCAGAAATGGGAGAATCAGAAGAAATTGCCCCTGAACAGAGTCTTACAGGTCTTGCAGGTATTAGCCAGATGATAAAAGAGGTAATGACCATTCCAGACAAGGCCAACAGCTTGCACAATAGCAAATACCTCAATACCCTGCATCTGTGATGTGGTGTCATATGTATGGATATGACATATAAGGAGGCTCAACAGGACATGGGGGTAGTTGGAAAACATCAAGACTTTCTGCTGGGAAATGAACACATTATGTGCATTTAGCACAGGGTCATGAGTACAGCAGTCTTTGAAAATCTAAACCCAATTGCTGTGATCACTTATCCAGAATCAATAACTTGGATGGTCTTGAGGGAGTGGAGAAGCAGCCCAGAAATGAACTTATTCTGTAGCCTATTGTCTTTCTTGATATTGACAGAGCTGAAGGAATTGATCCTTTGACAAGGCAGAAAACTGAAGGTGGAGTTCTCAAAGAGAATCAGAGAGATCTTGATTGCATCTGCTGGTGTAGGAAAGGTACCTGCCCTGGTTGACCTTCTTTTGATTTATTTAATTCTCTGCTGAGAAATTTTGAACATCCTGCTTGTCTTTGGCTAAGATGACACTCAGCTAAGAGTTTACAACATTCCTTCTTGACTCAGAATCCCACTGTCATTAGCATGTATCTGAGCTGTGGACACACTTTCCTGTTTGCTCTGCTGGACTTCTATAACTTGGCTACACATTTTATTTTCATATATGGATAGACAAGTATGGTCCAGTGTGTCACTAAACATCTGGAGGTGGTGACTGAGCCTGTTGGCAGATGTTGAAGACTACAGCATTCCAAGAGTCCACAAGAAGGACATCATTTGAAACTCTTTCTCCAAGAACAACATCTAAACCTTCCATTGCTGCTTCTCTTAGTAACAACTCTGTCTATCACAGGAGGAAAATTATTCTGAAAGGAAGTAGTAATGAATGAGGAAGAAATTTGAGAGGATGGAATAATAGCTTATTTGGGAAAAGGTTTATGCACTACAGTTGTCCCAATGCCTGCTCTCAGGCTGGTTCCTGGGAACACCAGGCCAATGCAATGTCTTCTGTGTTCCAGCCCTGACTCATCTCCATCACTTCTCATTATTCTGGGGGCACCAAAGAGACGTTGGCTCCTGAGAGGTGCTGGTCATGGCAACATTAGCCTCCAATTGAATTGACATAGTGTCTGATACTGAGATTATTCCTCTATACATATATTCTCAAACCACTGGCTGAGATCCAGGATCCAATTTTATTATTTATTTGTGTGCTTATGACTTTTTTCACTCTGAAAATTCAATCTGCCTGCATGTGGGGACCTGTATTCCTAGTGCCTCAGACAGTGCCTGGCACTTTTGCCAGATTATCCAACTGGCAAAATGCACAGATTGTCAGGCATCAGGAAGACAGAGGCAGACAAAGAGAGTCAGAGAGGGGGTGAGGATGCAATGACTTCAGCCAGAGTTTTACAATCCAAAAATCTAGGAAAGACAACTTTTTGTTCCTATTTAAAATGTTTGTCGTTTAGTACTAGGGCCTCTAAAAGTCTTCATCATGCTCTGTGTGGAGCATAGCTGTGGCTCTAGAAAGATTTGTTGTAAGTGGCAAGGCTTAGCCAGGAGCCAGAGTCAGAAAAAGCAAATGTGTATGCCCATGGGCATGTATCTCAGAGGGAGATGGGATGCTTGCTCCCACCAGCATATGTTAGGCCCAGCAAAAACAGCTGGTACTTCCCTTCATCTACCCTCCTTAGTTCTTGTAGGTCAGGGAAATTTTCCTCTCATTTGCTCTTTTTTTTGTATGTTGACTGGTAATCCCTGACTCCAACAAACCATGGTCTGTTACTATAGGTATTTTTGGAATTACTTTAACTGTTTAAATTGAGTAGAAGAAAGCAGAAAGAGGATATTGAAGTTTAGTTGAATGCTTCCCAGGTGCCAGGTCCTGTATTGGGCATTTATGTGTCTGCCTCATCTAATACTCCAGTTACTTTTAAAGGAGGGGTCAGCATCACCTTTTTGTGGCTTAGAATGGCATGAAAAGAGGTCAAGCAACTGTCCAAGGTCAAAGAGTGCATGGAGGGCTTGGGATCTGAACCTTTAGAACAAGTACAGACCCTGGCACATATTAGGAGCTTCATAAACATTAGCTGAATGTACAATAGATGAACAAGCCTGAAGCAAGATAGTCTTTGAGATTTCCTGGCATTTCCCCAGAAAAATCCCCTAAGTGTATTTTAACTAATGATCCACGTAGCCTTTCCTCTCAGGTACTATAGTCACTCTCTATCTCTATTCACAAACAGGGAGAGATATTCATCTCTTGCTGTCGTAAATGCTGTAATTGCAAAGGCATAAATGTTTTATGACCCAAAACATCCTCCCAGCACTTCCAGGAGAAATATGCAGAAGTTTGCCTCTTTGTCTCTTCCTTTTGCTTCTCCTGTTTATACTTGCACAAAGATAATGCCAACCTGGAAATGTTTTATTCTGAGGTCATTTCATTTCATCATCCTCCAAGGTGCCCTGGATAGGGCTTTATGTGCAACATTCAGCACAGTGCAAAGCAACGATGCTGGTGTTTACAGCTGAGCAAATTTGGAAATCCCAGCTCCATTATTTCCTGGTGCTCTGATTTTGGCACGTCACTTGACCTCAATGGAACTGTTTCCTCATCAATAAAAGCAGACAATAATTCTTTCCTCTCAGGTCTATTGTGATGGCTCAGAAAGGCCACATACATAAGGTTCATTTTCCTTCTTTCTTTGGGCTCAGCGTATGATTGTAGGCTGTATTGTTGGTTCTGCACATCCTCCTTTTGGTCTTACGACTTCAGTTGTACAAGAAGTCACCCTTGTATCTCTTTATCACAAGGAGTAGATTTGGATGCTTTAGGAGCTCTGGGAGGCATCTGCTTTTCACCAAGGACAGCCATTCAATAGGCTTCCTCAGGCTTTTGAACTTCTGCCCTTTCAGAATGCAAATGGGTTGAGGGAATGGAATTTGTGCCCTACCCACTTCACATCCCCCGCTTGTTGCTGCTGTCAGCTACAAGGAGGGGTCAGGCTGGGAGATGACCTCTTGTAGCCAGTGTGTGGTCTGCAGTGTGTGCTCCATTGGGTGGGGATGCAGGAGCTCTCCAAGCCGCCCCTGCACTCAGCAATATGTTCACTTTAAATGGATTCTGCCATTACCAGCTGCAATATGTTCACGTTCAATATTCAATATGTCTGCCATTACCAGCTGCGATATGTTCACGTTGAATGGATTCTGCCATTACCAGCTGCAAGCTGCCCGGATGTCCAAGATTCACAGCCAGGCTTGCTCGCCCTTCCTGCCTCTGCGCTTCCTCAGTGCACCTTCACTGACTCTGCTTTCCCTTCCTTTTGCCCACAACCTGATCTTTGGAGTGAATATCTTCCAGGTATGCTGATGCTTCCTGAGGTTACAGCAGGGGAATCTTCATCGAGCGATAAGAGGTCTGCAATTTATAAAGTACTTTTATCTCAACTATCTGTTTGTTTTCTCTAGACAAGACCGAAAGAGATTATCACGATCCACCATCCTTCCGAAAGAGGAAACAACTTGAGTGAGATAAGAGGGCTCATCCCAGGTGGAGTGGGGATGGGGAGGCAATCACATCTGCTGAGCATCTACTCTATGACAGCAGCTTTCTGGACATTTTGCAGAATTCTCACCCTAGTGCTATATAGAAAGTGTATTAATCTCCTCATTTTATAGACAGTGAGTCTATGGCCCAGGGAGATCTAGTACCTTGCCTGCCCTTCCAACCCTCCCTCCATCCAGAAAACACTTAGTGCTTTCTGTGTGCCAGGTATAGATAGGTGCCCCCAGGGGAGGAAGAGGACTGGCATTTATTGAGCACTTACTATGGGGTAGGCGCTCTTCATAGTTAAACCCTCCTGCCTATCCCAGGAGGTGAATACTTGGTTGGACTTATTCCCAGAGGCAGACAACATAGTGATTAGGATAAATATATAGAGTGGATTTAAATCTTAGTGTCACATTCTTTAACTGTGTCACTGGGCACATTGTTTAGCCTTTCTAAACCTCAGCTTCATCATCTCTAAAATGTGGATAATAATAGTAGTTTCCTCATTGTGCGATTTCCGTTGTTAACTGAGATGATGCATGTAGTATTGATAGCAAAAAAGTATTGCACATGTTTACCTACCAGATACCATGCTAGATGCTTTATAGGTGTGATCTCATGTACTTGTCTCAAAACCTTTAATATGAAAAAATTTAGCATGGTTTCTGCTATATAATAAGTTATTAAGAGGTTGCAGCTGTGATGTGGTGGAGCCATGGCTTTTCCTCAAGTCTGTGTGACTCTGAAGCCCAAGCTATCACTACAGGACCCTATTGGTCTGATTGGAGACCAGGAGGCCTCAGCGGGGAAGAATGGTTCAGGGAATAAAAGTCATGAGCATTGTAGAGATTTTCAGGAAGGTGTGGAAGTGAGGTTGGAGGAAACCAAGGAGAATGTGGGGTAAGTGTGCAGATGATGCTAGAAGTAGGACTGAAAAGGGAAGGACAGGTTGGGCAGTGGTTAAACGCTGGGCAGGAACGCCTTCTATGGCATCCCTGAGGATTCATTGTGCGGTACTGAGTGCCACTGCTGGGCTTGGGCTGAATCACCTTGGTGCATTCTGCTTTGCCTGCACAGACTCCATGTGCCAGAACTGTGTCCAGAGAGGATGGAAGCCTGGTCTCAGGGGACCTGGGCCAGAGTAGGGCCTGTGGACCCAATCTGAGGGCAGTGGAAGATACTGTAGGGCCCAAAGAATACCCAGCCTATAGGGCTGTCAAGTGCAGCCAGGTAAAGAATGGATTGAGAAATTAGTGGGGGTTGGGAGGCAAGACCTGGGTGGGGAATGAAACACAGAGACAGCTTATAAACATGGACCAAGAATCCCTCTAGCATCAACACCTACTCTCTGGCCAGGCGACGGCAAATTCCAGGGCAGGTGAAGAAGTTGTCCTCTATGATGTAATTTCCCTGAGCAGGGAAATTCCCTGATCATAATAAAAATAATTGTTAACATTTACTAATCCCTCGCTCCATGACAGACACTGCAGATACTTTATTTGTAATTATCCCCATTTCACACATAAAGAAGCCGAGGCCCGAAAGGGTTAAAAGTAACATGGTTAAGAAGTGTCTAGCCAGAATTCAAACTGGGTTTTAACTTTCAACCCTCAACTCTTCCAAGATACATTTGCCTAATATTCTGCAGAAATCTAAAGGTCCTAACAGGTTTTATTATTTCTATACTTTTTTGTATAGGTAGCATACACATTTTGTGTGAAAGAGGCTAGGTTTATAAAAGACTCCCTCCTTCCCTTGTTGACAAGCTGCCCAGTTTTCTACCTGGATGCTGGCAGAATTACCAATTTCTTTTGTGCTCTTCTTGAGATATAATACGTATTTACAAACATGTTCATATCAGTAAATATTTTCATAAAATGAGTGTACCATATTATATATACCGTTATGCACTTTTTTTTTTTTCAGTTAACTTGTGTGTAATGGGTTGTATTTGCTTGGCTGCATAAGAGGGTAAGATATCTGTCTTTGCCATCTCTTGGTAGATTGCCTGTGATGTGCATCACATTCTGGTTTAATGCTTATTCAACAATAAAACTGTTTTCTTTCTCCACTACCTTTGTGGACAGGATTTCTAGGTTGGGAGAAGACTTTGTTTTTGTTTTTGTTTTTGAGATGGAGTCTCGCTCTGTCACCCAGGCTGGAGTGCACTGGCGTGCTCTCAGCTCACTGCAACCTCCACTTCCCGGGTTCAAGTGAGTCTCCTGTCTCAGCCTCCCGAGTAGCTGGGACTACAGGCGCCTGCCACCACGCCCGGCTAATTTTTGTATTTTTAGTAGAGATGGGGTTTCACCATGTTAGCCAGGATGGTCTCGATCTCCTGACCTCGTGATCCACCTGCCTTGGCCTCCCAAAGTGCTGGGATTACAGGCGTGAGCCACTGTGCCCGGCCAGATTTTGTTTTTAATTGTATTTCTGTAACATAAGCATACTGTGCTAGCTCTCTGATTCTTAATTCTCTCTTTGGAAAAACACAGGCAGCCTTACTCTCTGCTGGGCCAGGAGTTCTAGATGGGTGACTCTATGGGTGACATAAGATTTGCCATGTGAAGTTCCTCACTGGGAGAGGGGTGAGGCTCAGTAACTGGTATAGTTGTAGTAATAGTTTTCTCCATGGTTTTACTGATCTCCTTCTTCCTTTGATCCATGGTGTGGCCACCTGGCACTTGGAACAGCACAAACATGGCTGCCTGAATGCACAGGGAAGGAGGTCAGACGGTCCAGTTTCAAATCATGGCTCTGTCACCGACTAGAGGTATGGACTTGGGCAAATCTCTTCAGTCCCCTGGGCCTCAGTGTCCCTATCTGCAAAATTAGGCGCTTTAGGCTAGCTGACCTTCAAAGGCCTTGTTATCTCCAAAGACCTGTGATCATCTGACTGGTTTTTATCCATAATGGGGTCTGTGATCTGGACCTCAGCCACAGCATCTAGCCCAGGTGCCTTCCTTCCCTCCTCCAGAAAGCTTTTCCTGAACCACTCCATCCCTGTGGCTGGGCCAGGAGAACATCTGGAATTCCACAGTGCCTCTCTGTTGAAATAGCCTACTTCCTGAGGCCAACATCAAATTTTCTCAGTAGTTGCCTGGTGCCTGGGGTAGAGCGATGATCACGTCACAGCCACCATGTGCATGTAGCTCTCCCCACATTTCCAACATACACAATGCTCCTCCTGCACATGCCTTATTGGTGCTGTCAGAGTATTGATATTAATACCCCCTTTGGATGAAAGGAAAAAAGCTCAAAGAAATGAAGCCACATGCCTATTTTCATAGCTGGAAGTGAGCCATATTTCACTGTATGTTTACCCAAGCTCTCCTTGGTGCCCTGGTTTTCCCTCCTTGAATCCAGTCTTTTCCCATCTCCTCTGAGCCATTTCTTCTCCATCAGTCCCTCCAGATCCCCTCCCAGCCCTTCCCGGGCCCTGCTCTGTCCTGTGAAGCTGACTCCTGGCTCAGCTGCCCCCGGACCTTTGAGCCCTGGCTTCCTGCTGAGCCTGGTCAATGGGATTGGATTGGAGGTAGGGTGGGGGATGGGGGAGTAGTCAGCATTCCCTCCTTCCTTCTGCGTTCTCACTGCTGTTTTGGCAGTGACTGCCTTTCTCTCCAGAGCCCTTAGGTCTTCCAGGCAGGCCTTCTGTTAGGCTTTAGTTCTCTCTGGGTTTTCCTAACACTTCTCCCTCCATGTGCCCTTCGCACCAAGGCATGGTCACTGGTTTCCCACTGTTGCTAGTCCTGGATGCTCCAGCCCTTTCAGTTCCCTTCAATCTGTCTGCATCTCAGCAAAGAGGTCCTTCTTTAAACCCCTTCAAACTCTTTAAATATTCTTCTATAAACACACTTTCTTGAGTGAGCCAGCTGTTTCTTTTCAGGACCCTGATTGCTACATGAGCCCAGCCTCACCACCATTTCCCTCTCCTTTTCTTCTGACACACTAAGAAGTTACAGAGCCTGGGCAACCCAGAGCTGCAATCATCTCCACACATCTGCTCTCCAGGAAGATGAGTTTAATGATAATGGAATGGATGGTGTCAGCCTTATTCATTTCTTGAGCATCTGCAATTGGACAGGCACAGTGATAGATTTGGCGGGGTAGCAGTGAGTAAAAAAGACCCCATGCCTTTCTTCACTGAGCTTCCTGTCTCGTAACAGCGCATGTCTTCATCTCACCTTCTGGCTGGGCAAGTCATGGATCCTCCTTGGACTGTGACGTTCTGCTTGCTGGTTTTCTAGATAGACAAAAGTATTCCTTGCCTTCTGCTGACCAAGGGCTCTCAGACATCATCTTGGTGGCGATGGGAACCTGTCATGCCTCTGGGCTTCCTTCAGACCCCAGTGCAGGTTTCTGGAGGCCACTCAGTGTCTCATTCAAGGACAACTGTCTCCTCCTGGCTAAAGAGGGACAGAGCCCCAGAGCACCAACTGGGTGCTGCGGCTTGACTTCTAGCAGAAACTGGCCCCTTGGTGGTCAAGGGGTCAAAGTCTGACTTCCCATGACCTGCGGTTCTCCTTTATCATAAACAGCATTTCCGGGTTGTCTGCGCATTTCTACATTTTACAAGCAATGGCATCTGGCTATGAACGCTGCTGCCTGAATCACAGTCTGTTTGTTGACCCTGATGGGGCAGCGAGAATTACAGATTTTCCATGGCTTACTCATGGTGTCTATGCTTTGAAGCTGGCCAGGATTGCTTAGAGACGAGGTTTCCAGTTACACCCATTGAAAACCCAATTTTTTTCCCTTTGCAATTTAATACTTTGAAGTGAAATGAAATCAGCCATCATAGATTATGAAGGGGCATTTTTAAAAAGGATATTAATGGAAAGACACATTCCTTAGGTTTTGAGGTACATCTTTGATGTTCCTAGCCAAGAATTATGCTTTCTTCTTGACACCTATCCCTGCCCCTACCATTGTTCTCCCTAGACCGTATATTCTTTTTCTGACTAGGCTTCTCCCAGGCCCCAGCAAGACCTTAGAGATAGATAATAAGGAAGGAGGTTCTTTCTTAAGCTCTAAAAAGAGAAAAAGTTCTAAACCCAAGAAAAAGAGTGGGTAAGAAATTATAACATCCACATATAGGAATGTGTATCTATAGCATCATGCTGTTGTGAATTCATTAGCATATAAATAAAATCATAATATATTAGGAGACTCAGAATAATCTAGCTCATTAAAAAAATTCCATTTTACATCTTACATAGAATTCTGTACAGAATTATATATCCCAAACTGTTAACAGTGGTCAGTTATAAGAATTATGAGTAATGATAACTTTCTTCCTCTCCTTATCTGTATTTTCTAACTTTTTTTAATGACCATGTGTTAGTTATGTAATTTTAAAAGTTTTTTTCTTAAATAAAAAGAATGTTCCCAAATTACCAGTATACTATGATTATAATTATCTAAAAAATATGAGGCTTAAGGTTATTCCCATATTAAAAGAAGGAACTATTCATTCCCTAGAAATACTGAGAACAAACACCAGATTGAACCTCTCCATCCCTCCCACTCTACATTTCCCCTGCATGTAGAAACAAGAAATGTGATACACCAAGAAACTCTGTCCTCTGTCCAGAGCTGAAATAGTGGCCGCTCCCTGCAGAGAGTCCACCGATCTCCCCCAAGTTCAGAATGGCATGTGGCTTACCTGGAGCTGCACACAGGCCTCTCCTTGGGCCCGGAGCTGGCAGACAAGCAGGTAGGTGGTGAGTCCTGCAAGGAAGGGGAGCAACACCAGGCAGCAGGTGAGAGCCCAGCATGCGCTGCTGCTCCTGGCCTTGGGCCTGCAGCTGCCGTGCTCTGGCAGCATTTCCACACTGGCTGTCTCCCCAAAGCTCAGTCCCAGATCCTCGGCCATGCTTTTGCTGCTCCTGGAGGCACCTCTGACTCCTGGGCAGAGAGAGCCCCCATTAAATAGAAGACCAGCTCTCACAGTGGATGACTTAATCACTCAGTCTCCTCCTTCCCTTTTCCTCTCCCCTCCCCTCTTCAAGAGCACACTGTGGCCCTACCCTGCTAGAGAATGTACCGCCTACAACAGAAACCAAGTTTGGTTTAAGGAAAAAAAAAAAAAAAGAAGAAGGAGAAGAAGAAAGCTTTCCCAAGCATATTTATATACAGTATGATCATGTGCTCCTTCCTTCGTTTACAGAAGGAAGTTAGGAAAGTCCCTGAAGGAGAAGAGAAAGAATTCATCAAGTCAGTGGGTGGGGCAAATTAAAATATACCTGTTCCCTGCACTGGAGGCTTACCAGCTGTGCCAGTCTGGGGAGTGTGCTTCTGGAAGTGAAAGTGAGGGATGGGAGATGTGTGGTTTGCAGGTTGGGAAACGGAAATCACATTTGCATCAGCTCTTTGCAAAGTGCTGCCTAGCCCTCTGTCATTTTGAACCTCCTAGAAACTCATTCTCAGTGTACAGATGGGAATAGTAAAGTTCTAAAAGGTGAAGGCACTTGTCCTAGATCATCCAAGGATGAAGACAGAGGAGCTAGGAAGATGACCTAGTTCCAAATCACGGCTTGGAGTTGTAACCTCTAGCACATGACTGCCTATGGAAGGAAAGTGTATTTCCAGCCTGCACTGACCATTGTTTAATCAGAGTACAAGGTCACAGATGGAGGTGACTGTCTGTGAGAGTAGAACATTAACTGCTACTCCCTGATTAGTCTAAAGTTAATTAATCATGTGATGTGCTTTGCCTGCAGTTGGGTGTGGGGGCCACAACATGTAATAAAAGGTTATATTTATTAAGTGCTTACTTTGTGCCAATCACTGCTCTAAGTTAAATATATCAATAAAATTATTCGATTCTGAGATAACTTTTGTGACAATAAAGCTATCATTCTCATTTTACACATAAGGAAATAAAGCACAGAGGGCAAGTGGTAGAGCCAGGATGGGGACTTAGGCAGGCTGGCTGCTGGCTTCTTCACCATCACACTTCAGTAGGTGCTGCTGGATCATGTATGTTCATAAATACCTGCACCCTCTTAATCAGGAGGGAGTAGTACCCTGCAGTGAGGGGGTTAAGGGGGCTTCCTGGAGAAAGAGGTGGTGTTGGAACTCAGCCTCAGAGCTCAGGGAGGGTTGATCTCAGAGGAGAGTAGAGGACCCTGGGAAAAGATAGGTTCTAGAAATAGGAAAGTTTAAGGAATGGCCTGTGATGTATGGTAGAAACCAGTTTGACTAGAGCCTCCATCCTGTTGCTGCTTCTGGTTATATCACAGCCTGGACTCTTCAGGCTACTTGGAAAGGCCTTTCATGGCTTGGTCCCTGCTCACTGCCACCCCTCCCCAGTGTCCAGCCTCAACTTTTACTACTTTCCCAAGCTGCAGTTCCCTGGATACACTATTGACTAGCTGTACTGTTGCAAAATGGAAGTGTCCAGTCCTCTTCCTTCATATCACTATGCTCCTATGCTCATTCTAGCAAAGGATGATTTTCATGTCCCATGGCTACTCATTCTTGGTTTAACAAATCTATTAAAAAATGTCTTTGAGACTAACCTAAATCTCTGCGCTTGTAACTTAACCTTTCTTTTCTATGCTTCTGTTCCTTAATTGTGTGGAGAAACCATTCTTGTATCTGCCTGCCTCCAAGATTGGGTAAGATGCTCATATTCTATGTTCCTATTGCTTCCCTTTCTTTCCTATCATTGAATACGTCCTACTAGACCATGTTTGACCATCTCTTCTGTCTCCCCATCAGGTCTGGGAGAGCAGGTATTAAGTCATATCCCATCCCCATGACTATTGCTCCTAATTGTTATGCAATAGACTCATTACCACCTACTAAAATAAGCATCTAATGTATTTTCAAAGAATTCTAGTGAAGGATGATTTTCATGTCCCATGGTTACTCATTCTGGGTTGAACAAATCTATTAAGAAATATCTTTGAGATTAACCTAAATCTTTGCTATTGTAGCTTAACCTTTCTTTTGATGACTGAGTAGCATTCTATGGTATGGATACACAGCAGTTTGTTTAACCATTCACCCACTGAAGGACATTTGGGTTATTTCCAGTTTTGAGTTATTATGAATAATGCTGTTGCAAATATTTGTGTACAGATTATTTTGTGTGATCACGTTTTCACTTTTTCTGGTATAAATGCCCAAAGTGAAATTGTTGGCTGTATGGTAAACACATGTTTAATTTGCCATGGTAAAATTAACTGCCATGATAAAAACATACCATGGCAGTTACCTATAAAATTTAAGCAGTTGCTTAAATATGGCAGTTACCTACAACCAGAGTGGTTGTATCATTTTACTTCCCACAAGTAATGTGTGAAAGATCCGGCATCCTCTCTGTATCCTCCCTCCAGCATTTGGTGCCTTTACTATATTTTGCTTTAGCCATTCTGATAAGGGTGTGGTCATATCTCACTGTGGTTTTAATTTGCATTCCCCAATGGCTAATCATGTTAAACATCTTTTCACATACTGATTCGCCATCTGTATATCCTCTTTGATAACACAGAGATCTATTTTGGCTGCCACGAGGTACTTCTTGTTTCCTTCTTGAATCTCATTGGATTCAAAGGCAAAAGGTAAATCACTTACAGATAAATGATGAGTTACTGCACTTGAGTATGTACAAGATAGTGTTCTAGGTACTGTAGATAAAGCAGTGAAGAGAACAGACAAAATCCCCTGCTTTCGTGAAGCTTATATTCTGGTGGGGGGAGATAACCAGTAATTAAAACAAATAAGTTAATTTATAGTATATTAGATAGCCTTAAGTGGTTTAGAAAAAAAAGAAAAGAGATAGAAAATGATCTTAATTGCAATTTAAAATGGAGTTGTCAGAATAGACCTCACTGAGAGGAGATATTTGAGTGAAGACTTGAATAGGGTGGGGGAGGCCATGGATGTGTCAGGAGGAAGACAGCCTGGCGCTGAAGCCACTGTACATGGTGTATTTATGGAGCAGCAAGGTGGCCAGGTCAGCTGGGGCAGTGGGTGAGGGTGAGTGGCGGGGGCGGGGCACAAGGTCAGAGTAATGGAGGAGGCTCACCGTGTCTATCCTCCTGGGTCCGGGTAGGAATTGGCTTTTTCTTCACTGAGTTTGACGGGAAGAGGGGTGGTGGTGAGTGGAGTAGGGGTTCTTTAGAAGGTGACGGGCGGAGAGGTGGCAGGCTCTAATTTTACTTTGAAAAGATCATCCTGTCTGCTGTGTTGAGAACAGTCTGAAGCAGGAAGTGTGGAGTCTGGGAGACCCATTTGGAGACCACTGCAATCATCCAGGAGAGGCAGGATGGTGGCCTGGATGAGGTGATGACTCTGAGGGTCACAAGAAATAGTGGATCCTGGATATATTAATGTTTTAAACTCAAGCAGACATAATTTCATATTATGCTAGACATGGAGTGAGAGAGAAAGAGAAGAGAAAAGTCTGAGTCGAGGGTTTTTGGTTTGAGCATGGGGTGTGTAAAGACATCTTTAATGGAGGCAGGGCAGGTTATGGCTAGATGCTTGAGAGCGGAGATTGAGATAAACAAAGTCTAAGGGGACTTTCGGATGACCAAGTGGAGGCGATTAATAGGTAGATGGATGGTTATGTGGGGCTTCCAGGCAGAGGCTGGCGTGGAGATACTAATTTGAGAGTCATGCTTGACACAGCACCTACCACACAGTTAATGCTCAAAGCGGAGGTTCTCCATATGGTTGCAGGCCCTCAAATCCTGTATCTCAAGTCCTTGGAGCCAGGTTTCAAAAAGCATTCAGTTGAACCGTCTGAAATTGCGTATATCTGGTCATTTTTGACCTGCAATAGTAATAGTTATATATGGTTCTCCTGAATAATCCATTACACATACCTTATATTTCATAACACTTTTGGTGGGGTCTGAAACAACACCTAATAATCAACTACAGAAATAATTTTGCAGCCCAACATGCTCATACTGAATGCGATAGGTAATGATTCCCAACAACACATGCCCTCTCAGGTCAGCTTTTGCTGCCAAATGCTTTCAGTTTTTAGAGATTTTTGGATTTTGTTTATGGATTGGTATTATTATTATTGTTGCTGTTATTATTGTTACCATTCTGTATGGCATTCAGGGGGTTGAACTAGGCAATAAGTAGAAGTTACTGAAAGGCACACTTTAGCTCAATTTAAAGACTTTGTCAATAATGTCCAAAGATAAATCATGTTGTTTCCAGAGGTGGGAGCTCTCCATTTCAAGGGTAAGGACAGGACCTGGACGGCCACTTATTGAGAAAATTTTAGAGGAAATTTGATTATTGGAAAAGTGATTGGAGTTGATGTCTTTTACAGCTTCTACTCTTATTTAAACAAGATGACTCTAAATTTTTTCTACTTTTCAGGTCTTCTCCTCTCCATGTGTTAAATGGGGAGAGGGAGCTTTTTGATTGCTAAGGATGCTTCTACCATTAACGTTTTCAGGGTCTCGTGCTTCCCTGTGTCTTCTCTTTGCTTGTTGGTTGTTCCTTCCACCCATTTCTGCACATCTTTGCTTACATCCTTGTTTGCTAAGTAATATATTTTTCAGAATGTGCCATAGCAATTTCCTCATGATGTGCAAATGAGGGATTGGCAAGGGCGGCTGGGTTGGGTCAGCAGATGTTTTCTCTGTTGCTCGAGTTAATAAAAAAAGCTCATTTTTCAGCAATTACTTCTAGATATTTTTTGGACTTGAGCAATATCCACAGCCTTTCTGCAAGGGTGCTTATTTGGGCATAGCCCTACTTTCCTGGACTGGCATTGATGGTTGGCAAGACCTCCCCTCTCTGGTTCTCTTGGGAAAAGAGCTATTTGATGAAATAGAAAATTTCAGTGGCTAACTCACCGTCTTCTAAGTGGCCACAGAAAAAGTGCAACCATTTTGAATAGAAACCTTTCTAAAATATAGTTTAAACTTTTAAAGCAGTTTATTTTTTATGATTATAAAAGTAACATTTTAACTTTAGAAAACTAAAGAAATAGAAGACTATTGAGTCTTCTGCACTTATTGAATCACAAAGAGCAATGTTATTCCTATGCAGAATTTGCCCTGAAAATCAAGCTTTCAGAAATCTTTCTTCTTTTCCTTTCTTCTTAATCATTTTCTTTCTTCCTGCTTTGCTTGAATCTAGCTTCCCTTTGGATTAATCAAAATTCTCAAGAGGGTGAAAGCCAACTATTTCACTTATAGGCATATACCCGAAAGAAGCCCTCACATATGTTCAACGGGAGATACGTATGAGGAGCAAGGAGCTCAACTGTAGCACCATCATCACAGTGGCACAAACCTGGATGCACACCAGATGCCTATCATCAGGGAGGCAGCAAATAAACTGTGGTGAGCCACACAATAGGGCATTGTTCAGCCATCCAGATAAAGGATCAACAGCAACACGCTTCAATGCGGATGAATCTTAACACAACAATATTAATTGAAGATGTAAATGTCCAAAGATTATCTACAACAAAGCTTACATAAAGTTAAAAATAAGAAGTGTGCATTTGTGGTACACACACACACATATGGACGTATGTACATACCACTCATTGAAATGGAGAGCAAAGCACTGATGAATACAGGAATCTGGGTGATAGATACCCTGAGCAGGGGGGATCAGAGGGTGGGTTGGCAAGGGGTTTCTTATGGTGTCATCTGATGCCCCATCCAGGTCCTAGCTTTCATTTTATGTCATGAGTTATTAGCTACTTATAGCATTGCAACTAATTAACTAACTGACTTAATAAAAGTAAGTCCAGGTATGAACCTTGATGACAATGTGACATAATTTGAGAATGATGATGATTCCAATTTTGTGTATCTGAGATCCAAAAATAGAAAAGAAATGGGAGTCAGTGGACACTGCGGTCCTAACAAACTTTCCATGAGTCATGGGATGAGCATTAGTGCACAGATTTCACAGTGTCTATTTTGGCTTCACAGAGAAACATTTTTAAATTCTTTTTCTTCGTTCTTGGCGCTGGTCCAGGCAGGTGATGTTGCCGGACACATGAGATCTTGCAGAACCTGGCCCCACTCTTGTTTTCGTTTTTTTTTTTTTTTTTGAGATGGAGTCTTGCTCATCACCCAGGCTGGAGTGCAGTGGCGCGATCTCAGCTCACTGCAAGCTCCGCCTCCCGGGTTCACGCCATTCTCCTGTCTCAGCCTCCCAAGTAGGTGGGACTACAGGCGCCTGCCAACGCGCCCGGCTAATTTTTTGTATTTTTAGCAGAGACAGGGTTTCACCGTGTTAGCCAAGATGGTCTCGATCTCCTGACCTTGTGATCCGCCCGCCTCGGCCTCCCAAAGTGCTGGGATTACAGGCGTGAGCCACCGTGCCCGACCCCTGGCTCTACTCTTAAAGCTAATAAGCACTTCCTTGAAAGAGCCTGGAGTTATGACTTTGTATTTGATGGCCATTTGGTTCCAGTTAGAATGTAGGAGTAGACCTGTCTCTGGGTAGGTGACAAGCTCTGGTTGAGAGAGTGGTGTCCATGTGGAGAGAGGATTGGCAGAGATTCAGGAATAGAGAACAGCCAGCACCGAGGTAGAGAGATGCACCTGGTAGTGACAGAGCATTTGCAATTCTGAGCCAGCCAGGTGGAGCCCAAGGAATCTTGGCCAACCATACTATTTCGTTGGACCCTTTCTTCCTTCTCTGGCTTTGAGATTATTACTCAGTTTTAACTAAGAATGCTGCTAAATTGTGAGGCCTGGCTGAGAGTGTGGACCATCTCTCATTCCTTGGATACTGACTCTGTGGCCCAGACTCTTTCAGAACCTGGAGATATTGATGCAACCTAGATCTGAAGTTGGAGATTGTTATTATTTTTCCATGGTTGTAGCCATACTTCTCATGAGGATGGTACTAGCTTTTAGTGCTGAGCTGTGTTGAGTGGATCTTGCTATTAAGGAGCAAAGGGATTAGCTATAGACTGCATTTACAGTGACAGCCCCAGGCAAAGTTAGAGCTCCCTCTTTTGAGTGTGTCTGCAGCCCACATCTCCATGACTATTCTTATCACACTGCATTGTCATGATTTATTTACCCGTGGCTGCCACCCACTAGCCTGTGAGCATCTCAAGGATAGAGACTATGTCTTTTTCATTGCCAAGTCTCCCAAGTGCAGGGTACAGTGTAGGTGCTAAATAAGTGTTTTGAGGGGACACTGTACATTACACTTTGTAGCTGATGCCTGGTGAGTGAAATTCAAGGTGTGGACAGATGATCACTGGTTAGGAGGGATCCAAGGGGAATTTAGAGTGAGGAAGGGGTGGTTTTGCTTGGGCTTTGAGTGTATTTTATGGATGGAGATGATAGGGAAAGTGAAGGTGGAGATGAGGGAGTTTTGGTATTGGTGGTGATGGTGGTATGGGGATATTCAAAGCAATAACTAGAACTGCATCCCTGCTGACCCACCAGAGTAGATTCTGGCTATAAACAGTCAGCATTGCCACTCCTGTGCCTCCTAGCTACAGGTCAGCCCTGAAGATGAGGAGGGGCGTGGGGACATGATGGTGCTGTGGTAGAACGGGAATAAATGTTTCAGCATCACCACCTTTATTCCAGTTCTGTATCAGGACCTTTTTGTATATGACCTTTGCTGATTCTCATACAACCTTGACAGGTAGGCACTATTACTTCAATTTTGAAACAGACTCAGAAGGGTGACACGAGTGGCAGGGCTGGAGCAGGGCTGGAGCTGAAGCTGAGCCCAGGTTCCTAGTTACTAGGACTGTGCTCTGTTCCTTCTGGAAGGTATGGGCAGTAGGGGTCAGAGAGAAGACGCCTACTGGGTTTTGAGCAGGAGCCATGAGATAGGCCCAAGGGCGAATGTGGGCAAGCAGCAGGAGATATGGCTTTAGAAGAGGGCTAGCAGGGTCCTTAGGGCTGGAGTGGATAAAGTATTCAGGCATCTGTGTTCAGGAACATTCTCTTCCTTCATTTCTGAGGAAGCTCACACCCTTGGCATGGCCTTGCTGGGGAATGTTTCTGGAACTGGACACAGAGCTCAGGGTCAATGGAAGGAAAAGTGCTGCCCTGGAATCAGGGCCAGAGACAACAATTTTAGAATTTAGAGTGGAGAGGTTGAGCACAAGGTTTCAGTCACTGGGGCTGGAGATGAGTAATGCCTGCCTGGTTAGGGGAGAAACTTCATTAGAGGGATGAAAAGGAAGTGATTAAAAAAATAAAGAGACAACAAGTCAGAAACTGAAGATGCAGTTGAACAAGTAAATGGTTTTAGTACTAGCTATGGTGAGAGAGAAATGCTCAAGGACCAGTTTCCTAGGGGTGCATTTTTCATAAAAAAGTGTTTGAGTGATTTATTGTTGGAGGCAACTTGTATAAGGGAGAGATAGAGGGAGGGTTGGGAAAGAGGTGAAAAGACGCACAGAAACAGAAAGACAGACCGAGATGGAGGCAGGAATACACAAAGGCAAAAGAAATACAAATACAGTAACCCAGAGACACAGAGGAGGATAACAGGCCGGACGGAGGTCCAGGGACAAAAGGAAACCGGGACAGAGAGAATCAGAGACAGGGAGAAAAGGACAGAGACAGAAAGAGGAAGCGGCCCAATGATACAAATGCCCAATGCATAGCTGTGTTTAATGGAGAAAACACAGTGAAACTTCCTGAGAAGTACTGCATCCTGGGCCTTGGGGCCTCCCCAGGAGGACTGGTTCTTTGGCTTAGCTGAGATACTGCATGGTCCTAAGTCTCTGTGCCTTCCTCACTGTCTTAGTCTGTTATGGTTGCTACAGCAGAATACCATAAATTAGGTAATTTATAAATAATAGAAATTTATTGGTCTTAGTTCTGGAGGCTGGGAAGTCCAAGATCAAGGCACCAACAGATTCAGTGTCTGGTGAAGCCTCGCTCTCTGTTTCAAATATGGTGCCTTCTTGCTGCGTCCTTACATGGAGGAAGGGAAAAACCAACTCCCTCAGGCCTCTTTTATAAAAACACTAATCCCAAAGGTTCTGCCCTCATGACCTAATCACCTCTCCCCACCCTTTAATACTATTGCATTTGGGATTAAGCCTCAAGATACCTTTTTTTTTTTTTTTTGGATAGGGTACACAGACCTTCAGACCATAGTACTCACTGACATGTGGAAACTCCTGGGCCAAAGGCTACCTTTAATACAGATTTTTCATGTAATAACAGCATCTTAGCACTGGAAGAGAGAGGCCTTGGAGCCATCTCCCATTCTCTTATCTCAGACTGCTGCTTGCTCCTCTGCAATTAACTCCAATCACCAGTTGCTCATTACTCTTCCAGAACATCATTCCTTAAACTGAGCTACGTCCCGTCCCTGTGATTTCCGCAGTTTGGGAGTGACACATGAGGAAATCTAGTGTTGATTTTTCTTTTGGCTCTTCAGGTTGTTGATGACAACAACCTTGTTCCCGACTATGTTCTTTCTTCTTTGGGTCAATCTCCTGCATTTCCTTCACTGGTGTTATTAGTCAGGACAAGCTAGGTTATGCTGTAGTAACAAACAAATCCAAGATCTCAGGAGCTCTTAGAAGCAAAGGTTAATTTCCTGCTCACACTATGTATTCAACACAGGCTAAAACAACTTTACTCTGCTCCAACCCATATTCACCCCAGGACTCAGGTTGATCAAGTAGACTGTATCTAAAACATTGCTGATCATGGTGATTGAAGAAAAAGAGAACACGAGTCTTCATACCCTGTTTCTGAAAGTTTCTACCAGAAGTGAATCATATCACCTTCACTCATGTGGCATTGGCCATAGCCTATGCCAATGAGGTGGGGAAGGGAAATTTGTTCTTAGGAAGGGATAGCAAATATTTGTGAACAATAATAGTCTACTACAATTGGCTTCTTCCATCCCACAGTTTCTAGCTCTCTATAGAAGCTACTCCCCTGTTCATGGAGGCTTCCAAGCTTATTGATGTTTCTCTTGATATTTGGGAGCCAGTACAGAACAAGTCACTTGGAGGGAGGTGATGCTCACGGGGCACCCGGTGACCATACTCATGAATGGTCCTCCTCTGTCTTAGAGCTACACCATATGCAATACGTGTCCACTGAGTTTGCCAAGGTCATGAAGAGAGAGGAAGCACACCTTTAATCTGATCTCTTTACCCAGGTTAAGTGGGCCTTTATCCCTCGAAGCCTTTTAAAGAATCTCGTCCTTTATTGCTTAAGTTCTAGAAGCAATTTTCTCCTCTGTAGCTCCAAGATGAGAAAGGTCTTCCCTACTTTCATTGGATTTTGAATGAGTGAGTAATAAACATTTATTTTATTAATTCACTGAAATTTTCAGGGTTTGTCTGTTTTAGCAGCTAGTGCCAATTAGTCTAATGCAGAAATTGATACTGGTAGTGATACTGGTAGTGAGGGTGCTTCATTAAAAAAAGGATAATAGAAATGATTTTAGCTTAGTGGTCAAGAGACAGGTGATTGGAAACCAAACCATAGACTGGAAAGATGGAGATCAGGTTATGCAGGGTCAAGGTTTTGGAAAGTTGTCACCTGTGATGACTAGAAGGGCAAAGAGTGCTCATCGAACTCATCACTTCAGGGTAACAAGTAGGAAAATAGGGTGATGGTAGCATAGCTGTATTTGGCAAGGTATTAGAAGTATTACTTGAGCTCAAGAAATTGTTAGATGAGATGCAAGCAGAAATTCAGAATAATAGAGCCCAGAAAGATGGGACCTTGGAGTTGAAACAGCAGACTATTTCTAGGTTCCACACAATATGAGATGGAATTTAAAAGGGATTTACGTGGCAAAGGCCCAGTAAAATCTCCTGTTTGGGAAATGACTCAGGTCAAAGATCAAATTAGAGGTGTGGTCTTGTCATTGATTTTTCCATGTAGCCTCAAGGTAGCTGCTATTAGGTGAAGAGAGAGAGAAACAAGGTGATGAAAAAGAAAAGGAAAAGGCAGATTTAGGAAGTATATCTTAAAAAGAACTTTGCCTGTGTTCGCTGGCAAAGACATCAGAAGCCTCTTAAGTTATTGAGTGAAATGCAACACCAAAGAAGCCTCAAGTCTGGGCTGCACAATCTTTGAGAGTTAAAGCAATCCCTGGGATGCCAGCCTCCCATGAACAGAAAGTGGATTAAGGAAACTATTTAAACCCCAAGGAGTGTTGTGGGAAGGAGAACCTTCCCCCAGCCCCCCAACCAAAGAGTGGATCCAGTGGTCATGAGAACAATGGGCAAGGCTGAGCTTCCCTGACAGAAGATTCACAGCCCCTCACCCAGAGCTGGAGCCTTCAGGACATCTGCCCAGCAGGATTTCAGAGCAGCTCTGAACCTGTGACTCCTGTGTGTGTCCCATTCTTTCCAGCAGGTGTGTTTCCTGTGACTGTCCCGTCCTGTTCCATCTTTGTATCTTGGATTTGTAGTGTGTGTAGTGGGGTATAGGGGTTGTTGGCAGAGAATGATGTAGAAAATGTACTTACAGATCATAGGCCTAGGGCAGTGACTCTCAACTGGGGGTACTTTTTGGCTGTAGGAACTTTTGTTAATAGCAGAGGGCATTTTTGGTTGTCACAACCAAAGGTGGTGGTGATATTGACAGCTAGTGGGCTGAAGGCAGGATTGCCATGAAACATTCTACAATGCAGGGGACAGTCCCCCCATGACAATGAATTATCCAGTCTAAAATATCTACATGACCAAGGCATTTATTCCCTTGTCTAGGGAATAAAAGGCACAACATCCCAACCTAATAGGAAGATTATAGGACGTCACCTGGAAATCAGAGAACCTGGTGCGGAGTTGGTGCTCATTTCTTCATTCAACAGACACTGAGTATCTGTGGGAGGCTGGGGGAGGTAAAGCAGTGGGGATTTGTCAGGATAATTAATGCTAGTTGCTGCAATAGACAAACCCCCAAATCTCACTCAGTGTATTAAACAATAAAGTTTTATTTTTTCACACCATGTCAAAGAAAATTTTTCTTCTGATCATCAGAGATATATTTTTTCTCTTATGGGCAGTGTAAGGCTGCTAATGGATTGGTTTTCCTCATTGATTTGGCTACTAGGCAGCTCATTATAACAACTGTTCCTTGCTGTTTACTAATGTTTCCTGGCCTTTCTTACTACCTGACATTTGCCCATTACTTTGATTCTTCTCCTGCCTGATCCCCACTACTGTCAAAACACCTTTGGGATGAGATAATCTATAAACTAATGAACGAAGTAAAAACATTCTTGCTGGCACATGGCTGCTGTGAAAGAGAAATCAGGGAACCGCTGTGTGCCTCTTTCCTTTTTTAAAAAGGAAAGTGGAGCTTTGAGTTCTGGCTTAAAGATGTACAGAATTGAAACATTTTGGGGTTGGGATCTTCAAACAGCTTTGCTTTTTGCATTTTGTAGTTTTACTTACCCATTTTAAGTTGCTATTTTAACAATCCAGAGTCTCATTTGCTTTAGCTGAGCAAGCGAGGAGACGAGAAACTAAGGTATTTTCTCCAAGATCTTTTGGGGAATCACTTCATGCAAATGTCTTTGTATCAGAAGGAAACTGTCAGAAGGTCAGCCCCCTCTCCACTCCTGAAAAGGCATAATTCAGAGTTGGTATTTTTAGTTTTGCTTTTCTGTTTCCAAATACGAAACAGACAAGGAGTCAGGAGACCCATCACGTACTTGCTATGTGACTTCAGGCTGTTCACACCCCTGTCTCTGGTCTCCAGAAAAACAAGAGGGCTGAGAATCCACCCAGATGCATGGTTTTTGTGTAGCCGGGGAGTGGGCTATTCCAGTGAAATGTGCGTTTTGATGATCATGGCTAAGTGGGACGTTAGTGACTGAAACCCTGTGTTCAGATGAAGCCTGCTCAGGTCCTATAAGCGTAGAGGAAATGAGGGTTTTGGAGGCCCAGGTTGGGGTCTCACTGGACAGTCTCAAGAGGTGGGACTGAATGTGAACTCTGGAGCACATTGGTTTCCACGTGTCCCTCTGTTGTGTAACCCCAGGCAAACCATGGAGCCTCCTTAGGCCTCAGAGTCCTCATGGACTACAACAGGATGACAGAACTACTTGTTATGAAGAAAAAGTGACATGATGCTCATAAAGTCCTGGGTACATTCTGCAATTCACATTCCTGATTACTGCCCTTCATTGAGTCAGACATGGCTGGATTGGGGTATGACCACCAGGAGTACTGGGCCAGGATGCCCTCACCCAGGGCACCGCTGACTGGCCTCTTCCCCCTTGAAAGTGGTTAGAAAATAGTTGCCCCAGCAACTCTCCCTGAACAAAGAGCAAGAAGGATACAGAAACATCCTTACTGATAAGGTTCCAGACAGCCAGCTTGCAATTTTCAGGGTCGTCTTCCTCTCCATTCAAACGTTCCTCGAGACACAAGCCGCTTTTCCTTTCTGGGTTTCCATTTTCTCCTCTGTAAAATGAATAAATTAGATTAGATCATTCCTAATCTATCTCTGGGTACAGTGGCATGTGCCTGTAATCCCAGCTACTTGGGAGGCTGAGGCAGGAGGATTGCTTGAGCCCAGGAGTTTGAGACCATGTCAGGCAACACAGTGAGACCCTGTGTCAATAAAGGGGAAAAAAATGTGTGCCTCTCATCTAATCTTGGCACGACTGGCATTTCAGACCAAGTAATTCTTTGTTGATCTGTGCACTGTAGGACATTTAGCAGCATCCCTGCCTCTGCCTACTAGAAGTCAGTAGCAACCTTCTCCTGAGTTGTGACAACCACAAATTTGGCAAGAGATTGCCAAATATCCCCTGAAGGCCAAATGGCCTTGGTTGAAAACCATGATTTAAGAGTACTTAAACATAGCAATGCTGAACACCTTTACTGAATACTTCTTTATTCCAGCTACTGTGCTAAGCGATTTCCATGTCCTAATCTTAATCAATCCTCGTGACATCCTTGTGAAGTCAGTAATTATCTTTTGCTTTGCAAGTGAGGGTGATGAGCTGCTGATAAATCACAAAGCTGGGATTCGTATCTGTGTTTTCCTGACTTCAGAACCTGTGAGCTTCACCATTCTGCAAATTTTGAAATACAGGGGTGGTCTTTTGAAGACCAAGGCAAAATGTTTGATGTAGTAGAAGCATAGGATTTGGGACCATGTGGACCTGACTTGGAATCTCAACTCCATGCTGATGAGTTTATCACTGTCTCCACGCTGACCCCCATTTCTGCCATTGTTAAATTGGGGGTAATACCAGCCATGCAGACTGTTGGAGGATAGAATAAGGCTGTAGGACACCGGACATATCAGGCTCTTCTCCAGCTAAACTATACGCTTGACAACAATGGAGAGCTCCGTGAACGTTGCTTTTGTTCCTTCCCCACCATCCCACATTTGGTGTCAGCTCTCCTGGGGTAGATGAAGACTTCATGACACAGTGTGTCACCCCCATCTTGGTACCACTGTCTCTTGGGTGTTGAGGCCTTCCTTCCGAGCCCTGTACCAGCATAGACAGTGGGCTGCTGGAAAGTTCATACTCAATATAACCAGAACTGAAATAGGCACATTGCCCCCAATCTGCAACTCCCCTGTGGCTTTCTCAGTGACCACCAGAGTGGTCCCAAGGCAGGACTCTGGGAGTCATACTTGACTTCTCCCAACACCTCACTTCCATAGCCAGGCACTGTCCACCATACTTAGTCAGCCCCACTGGCATTTGTCTGCGTGTCTCATCCCTGCGGCCTTTTCCCTGGGCCAGGCTGCCATACTCCTCACCTGGACTGCTGAAAGTGCCTTCTAACTAGTCTCCCTGCCTCCTGTCTTGCCCTCACCATCTATCCTGACAGTGTCCTCACCATCTATACTGACCGTGCCGCCAGAACAATCCTCCTCCGGAAATCTGACCAGGTCTCTGCCTCCTTGTCCCGAGATAAAGCTTATCTCCTTACCTGGCCCATAAAATCCCTCTCATTCTGGCTTTGTCTTCTCTTCACCCTCCTCTTCAGCCTCTCTCCCCTTAATTTTCTGTTTCAGTCCTAGGGGACCATTCACAGTTTCTCAAAGGCACCATGCTCTCTCTTCTCTTTAGCCATCGGAATATACTTTTGTCCAGCCTAGAGCTCTTCTCTGCTACTTTTGCTTTGGCTTAGATGACTCTTAAGCTTCAGCTTAGAGTTCACTTCCCCTTGGGAGCCTTCTCTGATCCCTCAACATGGGTCAAGTACAGTCATGCGTCCTTAATGACAGAAATACATTCTGAGAAATGTGTTGTTAGGCAATTTTGTTGTTGTGTGAACATCATAGAGTGTACTTAACACAAACCAAACCCAGATGGCACAGCTACGGCACACCCAGGCTATACTGTAGAGCCTACTGCTCCTAGGCTGTATCCCTGTACAGCATGCTACTGTACTGAATACTTAGGTAATTGTAACACAGTGGGAAGTTTTGTCTATCTAAACATAGAAAATGTCCAGTAAAAATGTGGTATGAAAGATTTAAAAAATGGAAAAGCTGTATAGGGCACTTACTATGAATGGAGTTTGCAGAAATGGAAGTTGCTCCGAGTGAGTCAATGTGTGAGTGGTTAGTGAATGTGAAGGCCTAGGACATTACAGTACACTCCTGTACTTTATAAACACTCTACATTTAGGCTACACTAAATTGACATAAACATTTCTTTCTTCAATAATAACCTTAGTGAACAGTAACTTTTTAACTTTATGAACTTTAGCTTTTTAACTCAGTCATTATATTATAACTTAACTTTATTTTGTAAATTTTTGACTCTTTTGTAACACCTAGCTTGAAACACACATTGTACAGTTGTATGAAAATATTTTGTTTATATCTTTATTCTATAAGCTTTTATCTATTTTAAAAATTTCTTATTTTTAAAACATTTTTGTTAAAAATAAAGACACAAATACACACATCAGCCTAGGCCTACACAGGGTCAGAATTATCAATATCACTGTTTTTTCACTTGCACGTGCTGTCCCATTGGAAAGTCTACGGGGACAATACCATGCATGGAGCTGTCATCTCCTATGATACTAATGCTTTCTTCTGGAAAACTTCCTGAGGCTGTTTTGCAGTTAACTTAAATTCAGAAGAGGGAGTACATGTGAAGAATAATGATAAAAAGTATAGTATAGTAAATACATGATCTAATAACATAGTCATTTCTTATCATTATCAAGTATGATATACTGCACATTAATTGCATGTGCTATATGACTAGCAGCACAGTAGGTTTGTTTACACCAGCATCATCATGAACATGTAAGTAATGCATTGTGCTACAACGTTATGATGGCTATGATGTCACTAGGTGATAGAAATTTTTCACCTCCATTATAATCTTATGGGACTGGCTGGGCACGGTGGCTCAAGCCTGTAATCCCAGCACTTTGGGAGGCCGAGACGGGTGGATCACGAGGTCAGGAGATCGAGACCATCCTGGCTAACACTGTGAAACCCCGTCTCTACTAAAAAATACAAAAAACTAGCCGGGCGAGGTGGTGGGTGCCTGTAGTCCCAGCTACTCGGGAGGCTGAGGCAGGAGAATGGCGTAAACCTGGGAGGTGGAGCTTGCAGTGAGCTGAGATCCGGCCACTGCACTCCAGCCTGGGCGATAGAGCGAGACTCCGTCTCAAAAAAAAAAAAAAAAAAAATCTTATGGGACCACCATCATACATGTGGTCTGTCATTGACCAAAATGTCCTTATGTGGCGTGTGACTGTATCTACTTAGGGCTTCCCCACTAAGGTAGTTACTCTTGTGTGCCAATAACCATCCATTGACATGTCTGTATCCCCCACCAGACTGAGATTTTTTTTCTTTTTGAGAGAAGCAAGTATGTCTTTTTCTACAATCCCCAGACCCCAGAACAGGCATTGCTATGATCATTGTTGGTAGCACAAATGGATGATAGGTGGTGTTGCATGACTTAAAGAGTAGCATAAGGAGGTGGGAAGAAACCAAGGCAGGAAGCTATGGACTCTGACAAACAAGCAGTTGTGACCAGTTTTGAAACTGGCTCAGCAACCCCTCATCCCATTTTGAAATCTCCAGGAATTCAATAGGTAAATTATCCTATTTGTGGAAGTGTCACTCAAGGCAACCTTATCTCTGACATTAACAGAAATTTAAAAAAAAAAAAAACTAATGGAGAAACAGAAAATCAAACATCACATGTTTTCACTTACAAGTGGGAGCTAAACATTGGGTACACAGGAACAGAAAGATGAGAACAATAGACACTGGGGACTGCTAAAGGGGAGAGAGAAGGGAAGCAGGGGCTGAATAACCACTTATTAGGCACTATGCTCACTTCCTGGGTGATGGATTTAGTTATACCTCAAACCTTAGCATCGAATCTATAAATTACCTTGGGCAGTATGGCCATTTTCATGATATTGATTCTTCCTATCCGTGAGCATGGAATGTTCTCCCATTTGTTTGTGTCCTCTTTTATTTCATTGAGCAGTGGTTTGTAGTTCTCCTTGGAGAGGTCCTTCACATCTCTTGTAAGTTGGATTCCTAGGTATTTTACTCTCTTTGAAGCAATTGTGAATGGGAGTTCACTCATGATTTGGCTCTCTGTTTGTCTGTTATTGGT
>NW_012116278.1:3080363-3089865 GCF_000951035.1 Colobus angolensis palliatus | reverse complement strand
GAGTTAATGGGTGCAGTACACCAACATGGCACATGTATACATGTGTAACAAACCTGCACATTGTGCACATGTACCCTAGAACTTAACATATAATAAAAAATAAAAAATAAATTAAAAAAATAAAGTGACTTCCAAAAATAAGATTTTAAAAAAACAAAAAAACCCTTAGTATCATGCAATATACCTCTGTAACAAACCTGCACATGTACCCTCTGATTCTAAAATAAAAGTTGAAAAAGAAAAATAGAAAAAAAACCAAAACCAAAACATCTTTGTACCTGACAAGAAAGCTGTGTTCCTTTTGTGTGATCTGAGTGTCAGATGGGGAGGTTCAAGAACCAGGAGCTACAGGACCTATGATTCATTCTTAGGTGGGATGTTAAAGAATTTATTAACAAGACTCTCTGTTGAGGTAACTTGAAAAACAGGATGAGCTTTTGGTATGCTTTAGAGCAGGATTTTCCACCCTTGACACCACTGACATTTTGGACCAGATAATTCTTTGTTGTGGGGGACTTGATATGTGCATTGTAGAATGCATAGTATCATCCCTGGTTTCTACCCATTAGATGTCAGTAGAACTCCCTCCACTCCTATTGTGACAACTGAAAATGCCTTCAGACATTGCCCTGTGGGGACAAAGTCAGCCCTGGTTAAGAGTTACTGTCCTAGAGGAATTGGAGCCCATCTAATTGAACCAAAGAAGCACTGGATGAGAGTTGAGTTTGAAGTCCATTGCGAACTCTGCCATTTAGTGAAGATGTTTTCTTTAAGTTCTATCTGTATTCAAGTTCAGGCTGTTTGACTCTGGATAAACAGCTTGACCTGCTGGGTAGCAGCCTTCTCATCTCAGGTAATAGAATAATGCAAGTCCAGAATATTGTTGATACTTCTGAGTTCAGCTTTGGTCTTAGGAGTGATCTCGGGGATGGGTGAGCTCAGACCTCAGGATGGGAATTGGTGGCCTGGCAACCACAATCAGATGATAAGATTCAGGCCCCTGCTGGCTCCAGATGGTTTGTCTCCACAGACTAGCTCTGCCGTCTTCCTTGGGCTTTTCCAGATGTCCCAGGGAGGACTCTGTCTCACCCAGTCATTTCCGGGCTTCCTTTTTTTTTCTAACAGCTCAGGCTGTCAGGGCTGAAACGTGCTTAGAAACATTTGATATCAGCCCTTTGCTACAGAAGGGTAAACTGAGGCTTAGAGGCGGGAAGAGATTTGGCTGAGGTCATATAGAGAGGTAGAGTAAGACCCCTTATTTATCCAAGTTTTAAAATTCATAGTGTGGTATTCTTTCTCTTACTCTGGGCTATCTAACTGTGGGAGCCCACTCCCATGTCTTGGTGGAACTTTTAATTGTAGACTTCTCTTTTTATTTCATTGACAGTCACATGTCTTTAGTTTTACACTACCTGCATCTTGCTTTCTGCTTGGTGATAGCCATCTTATGTGAAAGTAGGACTGTAACACTTTAGCAAGAAATAATGGGCTTACTTTACATCCCTAGTTCAACATTTGGTTTGTAATTGAGTTTTATTTTATTTTATTTTATTTTATTTTTTGAGACGGAGTCTTGCTCTGTCGCCCAGGCTGGAGTGCAGTGGCTGGATCTCAGCTCACTGCAACCTCCGCCTCCCGGGTTCACGCCATTCTCCTGCCTCAGCCTCCCGAGTAGCTGGGACTACAGGCGCCGGCCACCTCGCCCGGCTAATTTTTTGTATTTTTAGTAGAGACGGGGTTTCACCATGTTAGCCAGGATGGTCTCGATCTCCTGACCTCGTGATCCGCCCGTCTCGGCCTCCCAAAGTGCTGGGATTACAGGCTTGAGCCACCGCGCCCGGCCTGTAATTGAGTTTTAATCCAATGAAGCGAAACTAATGGTAAGACTTTGAGGCACTTAGCTAGGTTTAGAAAGACTTTTGGAGCAGCTAGGCCCTTTGGGGAAACTCCCCCATTCTTGGAAGCCATCTAGTCTACCATTATAGGGTTACACACTGGGGTTATTTCCGATCATGTCATTTGGAGGGAAGGGCCTGGGCTTTGGACATGGGCTCAGATTCCAGCTCCATCATCTCATAGCTATGTGAATTCACCACAAGGGTAACACCACATTTTTGAATAGTCACTGTGGGCTGGTTATATTATATATTACTTTAATATATTTTACAAGGACTGTGAGAAGAAGGGTTTACAGTTTATGAAAGAGAATACAGAGTGGCAGACAGTTTAAGACACAAAGTTACTATATTCAGGAACAAAGTTAAAAGTATCAGAGCCAGGAGTTGAACCCCAAGCAATCTGGCTCAGGATTATAAATGATTAAAATCATATTTTAAAAAACGATTAGGTATAGCATAACTTTCTTGAACTTCAGTTACTTAGAAGGCTAAGTTGGGAGGATTATACCTCCTTAGAAAAACTGCTCTGAGGATTAAATAAAGTAATGCCTGCATAGCACGTGGCACCGAGTGTCTGTTTAATAGATACCTAGTCTTCTCTCTTTAGCACAAGCTGTTAAAGTTAGCTAATTGTCAGTTATGATTTAACAAGTGCTAGCTTGGTGCAGACACATTGCTAAGTGAGCTTACATTTGTAATTTCGCAAAAATAACATGAAGTTCGTATTATTTACTTCATATTCTCACTGAAGAAATGGAGGCACAGAGAGCTGGAAGGAAACTGTGCAAGTTCAAACAGGGAGGAGATGGCAGACTGAGGACTTTTGCATTCACACCTGGCTAACTCCAAAGCTACACTCTTGGCCCTGGGCCATGCTCACCCCCTCTAAATACTCAAACCTTCAGAAAATCTCAGCTGCCCTAAGTTATCCCATTAGCATGCTTTGCACCTTTACAAACCAAAATAAACCAAGTTCTCATCTTAAGTAGCAGATCTTTTCCTGTTCAGGAGGCTGGTACCTTGAGAACCATCTGAGTTCTATTAGGTCTTGAGGATGCTGGAGTCATTTCTTGCTTATTCCTGGTGACTTTCTAATTTAGACTTGTTTCCATCCCTCTTCCAGTGTACCCAATACCTCCTCAAGGACTTCAGACTAATCTTCAGCTGAACTGGAGTGAGCTCTAATTAAAGTTGTTAATGATCTGGCCCTAAAGCACCTGGCCGATCTCATTTTTCAGCATATCCTCTCCTCTTCAAGCCCCCTGTGACTCACAGCTTCCTGGACCCTCTGAAACCTTTAGCCAGGCAGGTCCCTACTCCTCTGCTTGGCATTTCCAAATCCAGTCCCGCTCTGTCTTCATCTGATTCAAATATTTCTTCTCTCCAAAGCTATGTCTGCAAGTATGGGAAAGCTGGGTGAGGTCAGAGTTACATATTTCAGATCAAAGTTATCAGACTGAAAGCTCATTTTCTCTTTGTCTCTTTAAGACCCAATATAGTGCCCCAAGCTGTAGGCCCTGATAAATGCCTGGTTAAAAAGAAAAATAGAAAACTGCCTATGGCATAAAAGCAGGGGCGATGGAGGCAGACAAACCTGGGTGTGAATCTCAGCACTTATTAGTTCTTTGATCTTAGGTTATATTAAGATATTATTCTGAACCCCTCTTAGCCTCAGTTTCCTAATTGGTAAATGGGGGACAGCAATGTGATTGTTGTGAAGATTTAAGGATGTCTTACCTATGAAAGCACGTAGCATTGCTGAGTTTGGTCTAAGTGGATGGTTACTAAATCATAGCAGAACCATAAGTTGCTCTTCTTGGCTAGAATAAACAACCTTTGGGAGAAAAAGAACTCTATTGTGCTTCAAGGAGAAATGCAGGATAATCAGTTTGTGAAGGTAGGGATTGTATTTGTCTCAGTCACAGCTGTGTCCTCATCACTTGACACAGTGACAGGTGATATCTGGTGTTCAACAAATACCTACTGGAAAAATGAATATGGGTCCAGAAATATTTAGCCTATTAGAGTGCAAAAAACTCACTTGGACTGATACCTAGCCTCAGAAAGAGAAACTGAGGCCCAAGAAAGGGAAAGGACTCCCCAGTTTCACACAGAGATTTGGCAGCAGGTATTTTAGGTTACCTGGTATATAGCATTATCTATAACCTGGTATCACCATGGTGTTCGGTTGACAAAGGCTGACTTGGTGTGGCCAGTCAGAACTGAATCTAGCCCAATTCTTTTGGTCCTCAGTGACTGGCAAGAGTGGAACCAAGCAGAGGATGAAAAGGGCTAAAGCATTCAAGGGGAGTAAGCACCTGCACAGTAATCCACTTGGCACAGCTAGAGTACAGGCTGCCTGGAGAAGAAACGGGCGGAAAGAAGGGCACAAAGAATAATGAAGACCTGGTAAACCAGGCTCACTGGGACCTTATACCTGTGATTGTAGATTGTCAGCAGAGGAGGGACTTGATCACATCTGCATGTCAGAAAAATCATTCTGGCAGCTGTGTGAAGGTGACTTGGCGGTAAGAGAGGCTGGAGGCAAGGCCCCCCATGGAGGGAAGTTGCCTTTGTCCAGGTAAGAGATGCTTAAGGCAGGGGCCAGATAGATGGGGTGGAGGAATAGGTGAAAATAACATTAAGAGATACGATCCACCATGGCCTCAGATTCCCCATCTGTGTTGAATATTTCAGAACCAAAGTTTCTATGACGGCTTCAAAGCTAGAATAGAGTGTAACTACAACTAGGATTTGGGATGCCCTGGGAAATGAGTGGACTCCTGGAATAAGATTTTGTAGTCTCCCTATTGTTTTATTGGCTAGATATATTTCATGGGGGTGTGCAGTGAGTGTTTCAATATTTCTAATAGTCCTCCTAAATGGTGAAGAACGTGCTATGGACCTTGAATGATGGGTTCTAAGGCTGGGTATACTTGAATGGTGGCAAGAGTTGGAAGAGCTTTGGAAGCCAACTTGTTGGGTGCTCTCAACACCTCTACAACCTGCTCACTAAGAGACTGTCCAGTCTCTGGATCTCTCCTGTAATGAGAAGACTTTTGCCTCCTGGATAGTGTGTTCCACCGCTGAGAAGCTTCAAATTGCGTATCAACACATCTGTCCCATTTTTACTCCACCTTGGCCAGAGGAAAGAGTGTCTTTGAAAGAGACTGTGTTAAGAATCCTTGCACAAAAATACCCAGTAAATGAAGGCATGGAAAAAGCAAGTCATCACCTTGATTGAAATTGATTTTCAATTTTTCTCATTTGAGGCCCAATAGTATTTCAAGCTGCATGTCAAACAGAGACAGAAACATGGTAGAGCTCAAGATGGATTTTTGTCAAAATGGAGCTCTGATAGCCAGGTAAATAAAATGCCAACAGTACAGTTGAGATAGTTCCATTCATGGAGGAGGCCATAGTGGGGAGGAGGGGCACAAGGTGGAGTCTGAGAAAACAGGAATCTATTCTAGGTGGTGGGGATGATGTCAAAGCATGAATACAAGCATAAACTCATGATCATTAGAATGTATGATCACAATCACTAGGATGTACATGGGAGCTGTTAAGAAATAAGGAAGAAATTGCTGCAGTGAGTGTGACCAGAGGGTTGGAAAAACATTGAGGCAATGACTTTAAATGCAATGGGCTGTGTACTACCCTCTCTTACCTTCACTTCCCTTATCCTCCTCCTACTCCAAACCTCTTCTCCCCAGTTTCTTCCATTGTCCTTTAGCTAAGCTGACTACCTCCTTCCTCCTTCCTTCCCCACCTAGATCTTTCTCACTCCAGGTTTCTGTCTCATTCCCCACATAGAAGCCATGCCTTACATTTTTATAATGGTTGGCAGTTCACAATGCCAGCTGGAATACATTATCTCATTAACCTCATAACCATACTTGTAGGTGGGTGCTGTCCCCATTCTGCAGATGATGAAAATGAGCCTAAAGGAGATGAAGTCACTGGCCTAAAATCACAGAGCCACGCGGGGGCAGAGGCACAATGATGGCCCATGGGTTTTTCTCCATTCACCATCCTAACTTTACAGATTAAATCCCTGGCATTCCAGTGTGCTGACTTGCACTGGATTTGCCCTGAATGTTGAAAACCAAGTGATCCCCTCATTTAAGGACCCCAAGGTGGCTACTTTCTCTAGGAGGAATTTTTAGAGTTAAAAGAGGATTTGTCTCCCTGACAGTTGTCTTGAATTCTGGGGAAGTCCCATCCTAAGTCATTTGAATCTTTTAATGGCCAAGCCTGTTGCCTATGTTCAAACTCCATTCTGATGATACTAATACTGTGGGTACAAACCAGCAGGCTAGAATCAGCAGCGAGCTGGAGCCCACATATACTGGCTTGCTGGTTAAAATTTCAGGAATTTTTTGAGCTGGCTGTTAAACACAACCATTACTGAAAATTATTTAAGCTTATAATCAAGTGAATTATATTGAAAACAAAGGTAAGGGATATTCAAAACTCATTACTTCTTATTTTGCCAGACTTTACTATTACTGTAATTAATATACTCTTGAAGTTATTCCCATGTATTGTATCCAAAAGAGGAAAATGCCATATAGCGCTCTGCTGTCGCTCATCTCTTTCCCACTCTATTTTTAGTGACATCCCATTGGCAGCTTGAAATTTGCCACAGAGAGAATATTTACACCATGAAAATCAGCAAAAGTTACAAATCAAGTTCCTCTTTCTCCCTCATTAAACATTTACCAGCCAACCACGGGCTAAGATAAACCAAACTTTATGGTAATTGGGCCTTTAGACTCCTGAATGCCAAGCCTGGTTCTCTGCCAGCATGAACTTGGGCAGAAGGCGGAATGGTGTCTAGAGAAGAATGGAGATAATAGACATCAGGAGGTAACTCACTACTTGTTCTCTCTTCCTCTACCTTGGTGGTGATGACAATACCAGCAATGATATAGGACACTTAAGACCATTATGGACCAGGTGATGTATTAGGCATTTTACTTACCCTGTCTGTTTAAGTCTCACATAAGCCATATAAGACATTATCGTTCCCATTTTACAGGTGGAAATCTGAAGCTCTGGGAGGTGGAATGACTTGCCTGAATTTACCAGAATGTGGGATTTACCAGAATGTTTACCAGAACGAATTTACCAGTCAGGCTTTGAGACCAGATCTGTCCAATCCAAAATCAGTGCTCTTTCTGAAATGCTGGTGGGAAAGGAAGTCATCAGAGCTCTATGGACCAACTCTGCACATTTGTTACCTTCTCCAGAAGTGCTTTCGTTGCTGATATGTCAGATGTCTTTTGTTGAAATTAATCTACTACCATCACTATATGGGAAATAACTCTGGCTAGCCTAAGAAAAGCAACCTTACATAGATAAAAATAATTGCACCCCTTCTATCTGCCAAAATAGTTCTATTGTCTGTTTCCCAGGCAAAATATGGGCTTTGGGAAATATTGCCATTAGACAATCTGAGTGCGGTTGCAGTAAAGCATTCTAGAATGACTGGAATACCCAGCAAACTGGGTAAGAATCATGTGTTCTGCTGTCACCAGACCTTGCCTGGGCCTGGCAAACTCTGCCTCGGGGTTAGCAAAACTCCCTTTCTCTCCCCTCTTTCAAACAAGAGTAATTATCAGTTGTCAAAGTTGCTACTTCTGCAGAGAAGGAAAAGTGGTGCTGGACACTATCCAGCAGATTGTTTCCTCCTCTGGGGCAAGAGGATTGGGAGAGGGGTGTGCACATGCTTTTCTCAATTTGTGGTTTTCTGTTTGAGTTTGTGGTTTAAATCCCTAATTTTGGCAGCCACCTCTGCCACAGACCAGTGAATCCATACAGGTGGGTTCATTCCATGCTCTGTGAAATACATTTTGATGTTAGAGGGGCGGGGATGCTTTATTATTTCATCCTTGTCTCCAGGGAGGGGAAGCAAAGCTAGTAGTATTTTTTTTTTTTTTCCCAAGGGCAATCTCAGGCATTCTAGAATGCTTTACTCCAGCCACCCTCAGATTGCCTAATGGCAATATTTCCTGAAGTCTATATTTTGCATGGGAGACAGACAGTAGAACTCTTTTGGCAGATGGAAGGGGTGCGGTTACTTCGATCTACATAAGGTTGATTTCCTGAGGCTAGCCGGAGCTATTCCCCATATTGTGATGGTAGTAGAAACCTCTTGAAAAGGCTGGACGTCTACAGAGGAAAGTCCCTTGGGAAACCTGATTGTTGAATGTATCTGACCATAAGCTTATTCAAATATGGTTTTTTTCAGTTATCTGAAGATTTGGGCTTTCCATGTCTGCCTTCTTTCTTCCTCTTGATGTTTGTAAGGGAGGTAGGTATTGATTGTACTTGAAAAGTATGCCCAGAAGATGGCGTTCATTCCAGTGGGATGGCGAGAGAATGACACATTGGCACTAGAAAATGCCGGGCTGGAAATCTAGAAATGAAACAAAGGAAAGCACCCCGCAGAGCTGGTGAGGTGTGAGCATGGAGAGTCCCCACCTGGCAGGGAAGTGCTGCAGAAGCAGATGTGATCTGAGCTAACCTGGTTTTCCTCCTCAGTCTGCCTTCTCCCTTCCATTAGGGACATGGCTAGATCCTCCTTGATAAGAGCCCCTAAAAGAGGTCCTGTTTTAGTAATCTAGGCCAATTGGGCTGTTTCCTCAAGCTAGAACAACATGCAGACTTCTTAACCGTCTTGTTGCTCTTGACTGCATCCACAACTTTGGAAATCCCTCTTCCCTTGGCTTCCACAAGCAGATCCCAACTCTTCTCCATCACAGAGAGTTTTACTATTAATATTATACAATTCTACGGCCCAACAAAACTCAGTACATTTATTTATTTAATTGGCACATTGTAATTGAACACATTTATAGAAATGCCATTTGATGCTTTGACACGTATCTATGTTGTATAATGATCCAATTAGAGTAGTTAGTGTATCCATCTCCTCATGCATTTATCATTTGTGGTGAAGATATTCAAAAACTTTTCTTCTAGCTATTTCATATTATACAATGTTTTACTATTAACCATAGTCTCCCATAGCTGTGCAATAGAACATCAGAATGTATTCCTCCTATCTAATTGTAACTTTGTACCCATTGACAAACTTCTCCCCATCCTTTCATTCTCCTTTTCATCCCCATTCTGTGATAACCATTGTCCTACTGTTTGGTTCTATGATACCAATATATATATATTTAGATTCCATGTATCAGTGCAATCACATGGCATTTATCTTTCTGTGTCTGGCTTATTTCATTTAACATGATATTCTCCAGGTTCATCCACATTGTTGCAAATGATAGCATTTCATTCTTTTTTTTTTTTTTATGGCTGAAGAGTATTCCATTGTGTTTATATACTACATATTCTCTATGCATTCATTCACTGCTAGACACTTAGGTTGATTCCATATCTTAGGCTATTGTACATAGTGCTGCAGTAAACATGGAGTACAGATAACTCTTTGACATAATCATTTTATTTTTTGATATATACTCAGTAGCGGGATTGCTGGGTTGTATGGTAGTTCTATTTTTAATTTTTGAAGACTCTCCATACTGTTTTCCATAATGGCTGTGCTAGTTTACAATCCCACTAACAGTGTG
>NW_012116278.1:3076783-3080113 GCF_000951035.1 Colobus angolensis palliatus | reverse complement strand
TCTCTCTCTCTCTCTCTTTCTTTCTTTCTTTCTTTCTTTCTTCCTATAATAGTCATTGTAACTGGAGTGGAGTTGTATTCCATTGTGATTTTGATTTGCATTTCCCTGATGATTAATGATGTTGAGCATTTTTCAAAGACTTTTTGGCTTTTTGTATGTATTCTTTTGAGAAATGTCTATTTGGGCCTTTCGCCTATTTTTTAATTGGGTTATTTTATTTTATTTATGCATTGCTGTTGAGTTATTTAAGTTCCTTATATATTCTAAATACTGACCCCTTGCCAGATGTATGTTTTGCAAATATTTTCTCCTGTTCTGTAGGTTGTCTCTTCACTCTGTTAACAGTTTCCTTTGCTGCAAAGAGGCCTTTTAGTTTAATGTAATTCCATTTGTCTATTTTGTTGTTGTTATTACCTGTGCTTTTGAGGTCTTACATAAAAAAAATCCTTGCCCAATCCAGTGTCATAAAGTGTTTCCCATATGTTTTCCTTTAGTAGTTTGGTTTTAGGTTTTCCATTTAAGTTTTTAATCCATTTTGAGTTGATTTCTGTATATGCTGAGAGGTAAGGGTCTAGCCTCATCCTTCTGAATGTGAATACCCAATTTTTCCAGCACAATTTACTGATTATTTATTTATTTCTACTTGCAACTTTTATTTTAGATTCAGGGTGTACATGTGCAGGTTTGTTATAGGCATTTATTGTATGGTGCTGAAGTTTGGAGCACAATCGAACCCATCACCCAAGTAGTGAGCATAGTACCCAATGGGTAGTTTTTCAGTTCTTGCTCCCCCCCACTCACTCCCCAACTTGTAGTCCCCCGTGTCTATTGTTCACTTCCTTATGTTCGTGCCCAACACCATTTATTGAAGAGATTATTTTTCCCCCAGTGTGTGTCTTTGACATCTTGGACAAATCAGTTGGCTATGAGTGTGTGAATTTATTTCTGGGCTTTTAATTCTGTTTCATTGGTCTGTTTTTATGGTAGTATCATGCTGTTTTGGTTACTGTAGCTTTATAGTATATTTTGAAGTTGGGTCATGTGATGCCTCCTACTTTGTTGTTGTTTGGGATTGCTTTATCTATTTGGGGTCTTTTGTGGTTCCATATAAATTTTACATATATTTTTTCTATTTCTGTGAAGAATGCCATTGGTATTTTGATAGGGATAGCATTAATTCTGCAGATCACTTTGGGTATTATGGCCATTTTAACAATATTAATTCTTTCCATTCATAGGCATAGGATATGTTTCTATTTGTGTCCTCTTCAATTCTTTTCAAAGTTTTATAGTTGTCAGTGTAGAGATATTTCACCTTCTTAGTTTAGTTTATTCCTAGATATTTTATTTTTATTTTTTAAATTATTATACTATGGGACTGATTTGTTGATTTATTTTTCAGACATTTCACTATTAGCATATAGACATGCTATGGATTTTTATATGTTGATTTTGTATCCTGCAACTTTATCAAATTTTTAAGTTAGTTCTAACAGTTTTTTGGTGGAGTCTTTAGAGTTTTCTATTTATAAGATTATGTCCTCTGTAAATAAGGACAATATGACTTTCTCCTTTTCAATTTGGACGCCTTTGCATTCTTTCTCTTGCCTAATTTCTCTGGTTAAGACTTCTGATGTCAGGTGGAATATAAGTGGTGAAGGTGAATATCCTTGTCTTGTTTCTGATCTTACAGAAAAAGCTTTTAGCTTTTCATCATTCAGTATGATATTAGCTGTGGGCTTTTCAAATATGGGTTTATGATGTTGAGGTACATATGTTCTCTAACCAATTTGTGGAGAGTTTTTATCATGAAGGGATGTTGAATTTTGTCAGATGCTTTTTATGCATATATCAAAATGATCATATAATTTTAGTCTTTATTTCTGTTAATGTGGTATATCATATGTATTGTTTTGTGTATGCTAAACTATCTTTGCATCCCTGGGATGAATCCCACTTTGCATCCCTGGTATGATTTTTTAACACGTGGTTGGATTCAGTCTATTAGTATCTTTTGGAGAATTTTGGTACCTATGTTCATCAGGAACATGGGCCTGTAGTTTCTTTTAATGGTGTGTCCTTTTCTGGTTTGGGGATTAGAGTAATGCCACATTAATTAGATAAGTTTGAAAGAATTCCCCCCTCTTCGATTTTTCTGGAATAGTTTGCTGAGAATTGGTATCAATTCTTTATGTTTGGTAGAATTCAGCAGTGAAACCATCATGTTCTGAGCTTTACTTTGATGGAAGACTTTTAAATTACTGATTCAATTTTCTCCTTTGTTATCAATCTACTGAGATTTTCTATTTCTTCATAAGTTAATATGGGCCATGTGTGTACAGAAATGTATCCACTTCTTCTATGTTATTAAATTTGTGGGCATATAGTTTTCATAATAGTCTCTTAGGATTCTTTGTATTTCTGTGATGTTGTATCTTTTTCATCTGTGATTTTATTTATTTGAGTTGTCTCCTTTTTTCTTAGTCTATCTAAAGGTTTGTTTTGTTTATCTTTTCAAAAAAACAACTTTCGTTTTATTGATCTTTTGGAGTTTTAAAAAATCTCTATTTTGTTTACTTTTGCTCTGAGCTTTATTATTTCCTTCCTCCTGCCAAGTTGGGTTTTTGTTTGTTCTTATTCTTCTAGTTCCTTAAAGTGCAACAAAATAGCATAAACTTATAAACAAAAGAAATCAGCTTCTCACAGTTCTATAGGCTGGTAAGTTTGAAATCAAGGTGCTAGCAAATTAGATGTTCCATAAGGGGTTACTCTCTGATTCATAGTTGGTGCCTTTGTACTGTGTTTTCACATGGAAAAAGAGAAGTGCTGAAGTCACCCTCTCAAGCCCTCTCAAGCCCTTTTGTAAGGCACTAATTCCATTAAGAAGGGTGGAGCCCTCAGGGCATACTCACCTCCTAAAGGCCTCACCTCTTAATACAGATACATTGGGGATTAAGTTTCAACATGAATTTTGGAGAAGACACAAACATTCAAACCACAGCATCACCTGTTAGCTAAAAAATAGTCAGTGACTCTCCATTATCTAAAAGGAAATACCTGGTCAAGTTCTCCTGTTGTACATTCTTCTCACCATTTTCTAGAATGAACTTGCTGCTTGGGCCAGGTCAGACTCTTGGAATGCCCTTCAATATTTGGTTCATTCAAGCCTTCGTATTTTGGTCGTGGTGAGAGCTATTTGAAAAGTCAAGAGACAAATAAAGGAACTTAAATTAAACTCAGTAAAGAGAGCAAAGAAACTATTCAACTCTTCTCAAATTAAAACAAAAAATGTAAATTTGGGCAGAGCAAGATGGCCGAATAGGAACAGCT
>NW_012116278.1:3030939-3070594 GCF_000951035.1 Colobus angolensis palliatus | reverse complement strand
ACATTGCACAAGTATACATATGTAACAAACCTGCACGTTATGCACATGTACCCTAGAACTTAAAGTATAATAAAAAATAAAAAAAAAAATGTAAATTTAAGGAAAACAACAAATATTTTGAAATGAATTTGCGTTCTATACCGTTGACTTTTGACAACTTGAGATCATTCTGTGCCCTTTGATGTTCATGAACTAATAGAACCTGATGATTGCAGTGGCTTACAAAGTGTTCCTTGAGTAAATAAATGGATTTCAGGATGGTGAATGAGAAAGCTAACAGACAAAACAAGAAGGATGGAGATCTCTATATATGGAGAGAGGAACTAATGTAAGCAGGCTTCATTTGTATTTTGAGAGCCTTACAGTTTACGTAAAAATCAACAAAATAAAATATAGCATTTATATGTATTATTTTAATTGAAAAATCTTACAATTTAAACCTTTTAACACTAAAAGTACATTGCAGTATATTTGTGATATTCATAGGCTGAAACAGATAATAAAAAGTATTATTCTCTATGTCCAAATATAAGGCAAGTTCTTTACTCAATTCACTTTGTTATTACTTCTAAGAGAAGAGGGAGTTTCTTCATATTCAAATCCTTGTGGAGTGTCTGATTATGTGCTATCTTAATAACTTTTTTTCCATCATCAGTATAATGTTGGAGGAAGACAACTAACCTGAAATGATCTCAAGCAACACTAGTTTTAGATGTTTACAGAAATAACATGATATAGTCAGAATGCAGCAAAGGTCTCTAACCCTTTTTCTTGGGGTAGGCGCAGTTTCCCAAATGTAAGTGGTAGGTAGGAGTGTAAATAAGTTTTTAACAGATGGCTTTATAAAATGATAAAGTTAAGTGGTTACTCTTTGAAGATCACAAGTATGCACCAGAAGACAAATGAAAACAAAATCTTTGCATGCTATAAAAATGCGCACCTGTTGCTTGAGATTACATGTGCAGTATGAGTACAATTCATGGGTTAACTTACACAGAAGTATAGATGATATACTCTGCAAAACTGATTTAATGATTATAAAGATGTTGAAGATACACAATAAAGATTTTGAATAAACATTGCAATATACATGAGAATGGGAAAAAGCAGTATTTCTGCATAACATAGTTTTTTTTATTAGGTTATTTTAGATGTGTTTGTATAACTTAATGGCCATATTAAATACTATGAATAAAAATATGACTAGTTTATATGTACTCCTAAAAGCTTTAATATTTGGCTTGGCCAAGAATTTTTCTTAAAATTGGTATTCTGATAGGAAAAATGGGACTTCTTCCTACATATAGAGTTGGCTTACATTTGGGCATACATATCATTCATTGGACTTTCTAGGAGATGTGATTTGGTTATGGACACAAGCTTAAAGGTGTATGATGAATGCTTCTTTCAGTCCTGACATCACAAGTCTGTGATGTATAACCATAATTAGAATTAAGGTAGAAATATCTAAATGTTGAGTCTTCCATGGATATTAGGCCCCTCTTGTTGGGACTTTGATGTGGTTTCCTGAGAAAAGAGAAACCACAGGAGAAGGCCAGGTAAGGAGATCAAAGGAGTCTTTTAATATTTAAAGTTCTGGGTCGTTCTTTTCCTCCCAGGCCTGAAATAGCCAAGAAATCCTCCTTCTCATATCGTATTTCTAGGAACCCAGACTCCATGTCCTTAGACCTGCCTTAATCTATTCCAGTCTTTCTCAGCTTGGAGCCTCATCTGAGCCACGGACACAGAAAATAATTTGAGTGATTATTTTGTCATTTCCCCCATGGGTGGTACATAACTAGGACCATTGTGCATGCAGAGGAGAGAAGATAATGAATAATGTTTAACGGATACCTTAGGGCTCCTCTAGTCTATCTCTTGGGTTTTCATTCTCATAGGGTTTTTATAGTTTTGGGTTTTACATTTAAGTCTTTAAACCGTCTTGTGTTAATTTTTGTATATGATGAAAGGAAGGGGTCCAGTTTCAATTTTCTGCACATGGCTAGCCAGTTCTCCCAGCACTATTAATTAAATAGGGAATCCTTTTCCCATTGCTTATCTTGTCAGGTTTGTCAAAGATCAGATGGTTGTAAGTGTGCAGCCTTATTTCTGAGTTCTTTGTTCCATTTGTCTATGTATCTGTTTGCGTACTAGTACCATGTTGTTTTGGTTACTATAGCCTTGTAGTATAGTTTGAAGTCAGGTAGCGTGATGCTTCCAGTTGTGTTTTTTTTGTGTGATTGTCTTGTAATTTGGGCTCTTTTTTGGTTCCACATGAATTATAAAACACTCTCTTCTAATTCTGTGAAGAATGTCAATGGTAGTTTACTGGGAATAGCATTGAATCTATAAATTACTTTGGGGAGTATGGCCATTGTCACAATATTGATTCTTCCTATCCATGAGCATGAATTTTTTTTCCTTTTGTTTGTGTCCTCTCTGATTTTTTTGAATAGTGGTTTGTAGTTCTCCTTAAGGATGTCCTTTACTTCCCACGTTAGCTATATTCCTAGGTATTTTATTCTCTTTGTAGCAATTGTGAATGGGAGTTCATTCATTATTTGGCTCTCTGCTTGCCTGTTGCTTGGTGTATAGGAATGCTAGAAATTTTTGCACATTGACTTTGCTGAAGTTGCATATCAGCTTAAGAAGCTTTTGGGCTGAGATGATGGGGTTTTCTAGATATAAGATCATGTCATCTGCAAACAAAGATAATTTGACTTCCTTTCTTCCTATTTGGATATGCTTTATTTCTTTCTCTTGCCTGATTGCTCTGGCCAGAACTTTCAATACTATGTTGAAAAGGAGTGATGAGAGAGGGCATCCTTGTCTTGTGCTGGCTTTCAAGGGGAATGCTTCAAGCTTTTGCCCATTCAGTATGATATTGGCTGTGGGTCTGTCATATATGACCCTTATTATTTTGAGGTATGTTCCTTCAATACCCACTGGGAATTTTTAACAGGAAAGGATGTTGAATTTACTGAAGGCCTTTTCTGTATCTTTTGACATAATCATGTGGTTTTTGTCTTTAGTTCTGCTTATGTGATGAATCACATTTACTGATTTGCATATGTTGAACTAACCTTGCATCCTGGGGATGACGCCAACTTGATTGTGATGAATAAGCTTTTTGAGGCGCTGCTGGATTTGGTTTGCCAATATTTTACTGAGGATTTTTGCATCAATGTTCATCAGGGATATTGGCCTGAAGTTTTATTTTTTGTTGTATCTCTATCAGGATTGGGTATCAGGATGATATTGGTCTCATAGAATGAGTGAGGAGTCCCTTCTCTTTAATGTTTTAGAATACTTTCAGTAGAAATAGTACCAGTTCTTCTTTATGTCTGGTAGAATTCAGCTGAGAATCTATCTCATCCTGGACTTGTGTTTGTTTGTTTGTTTTTTGGTTGGTATGCTATTTATTACTGCCTCAATTTCAGAACTTGTTATTGGTCTATTCAAGGATTCAATTTTCTTCCTGGTTCAGTCTCGGGAGGGCAAAGTTGTCTAGAAATTTATTCAGTTCTTCTAGATTTTCTAGTTTATGTGCATAGAGGTATTGATAGAATTTGCCAACAGTTGTTTGTATTTCTGTGGGGTCAATGGTAGTATCCCCATTATCATTTTTTATTGTGTTTATTTGGTTCTTCTTTCTTTTCATCTTTATTAGTCTAGCTAGCAGTCCATCTATTTTGTTAATTAAAAAAAAAATACCAGCTCCTGGGCTCATTAATTTTTTTAAGGATTTTTTGTATCTCTGTCTCCTTTAGTTTGCCTCTGACCTTGGTTATTTCTTGTCTTCTGCTAGCTTTGGGATTTATTTGCTCTTGGTTCTCTTGTTCTTTTAGTTGTGAAGTTAGGTTGTTAACCTGAGATCCTTATAGCTTTTTGATGTGGGCATTTAGTGCTATAAATTTCCCTCTTAACACTGCTTTAACTGCACCCCAGAGATTCTGACACATTACCTTTTTTTCTCATTAGTTTCAAAGAACTTCTTGATTTCTGCCTTAATTTCACTATTTACCCAAGAGTAATTCAGGAGCAGGTTGTTCAATTTCCATGTAATTGTGTGGTTTTGAGTGAATTTCTTGAGATCTAATTTGATTGCACTATGGTCTGAGAGACTGTTATGATTTCAGTTCTTTTGTATTTGCTGAGGAATGTTTTACCTCCAATTGTGTGATCAATTTTAGAGTCAGTGCCATGTGGCAATGAGAAGAATGTACATTCTGTTGTTTTGGGGTAGAGAGTTCTGTAGATATCTATCAGGCCTGCTTGATCCAGAGCTGAGTTCAGGTCCTGAATATCTTTGTTAATTTTCTGTCCTTGATGATCTGTGTAATAATGACAGTGGGATGTTAAACTCTCTCACTATTTTTCTGTGGAAATCTAAGTCTCTTTGTAGATCGATCTCTCAGAACTTGCTTTACAAATCTGGGTGCTCCTGTATTCGGTGCATATATACTTAGGACATTTACCTCTCCTTGTTGAATTGGACCATTCATTATTGGTCCAATATTCATAATGAATATTCAATATTCAATAATGAATATTCAATATTCATTATTGGTCCAATAATTATACATAATTATGGTAATTACATAATTACCATTATGTAATGCTCTACTTTGTCTTTTTTTATCTTTGTTGGTTTAAAGTCTGTTTTGTCAGAGACTAGGATTGCTACCCTTGATTTTTTCTGTCTTCCATTTCCTTGGTAAATTTTCCTCCTTCTCTTTATTTTGAGCCTACATGTGTCTTTGCATGTGAATTGGGTCTCTTGATGATAACGTACTAATGGGTCTTGGCTCTTTATCCAGCTTGCCAATCTGTGTCTTTTAATTGGGACATTTAGCCCATTTACATTTAGGGTTAGTATTGTTATGTGTGAATTTGAGCCTGTCATCATGATACTGGCTGGTTATTTTGCAGACATGTTTATGTGATTGCTTTATAGTGTCACTTGTCTGTGTACTTCAGTGTGTTTTTGTCATGGTTGGTAATAGGTTTTCTTTTCCATATTTAGTGTTTCCTTCAAAAGCTCTTGCAAAACAGGCTGAGTGGTTACAAATTCTTTCAGCATTTGCTTGTCTGAAAGGGATCTTATTTCTCCTTCATTTATGAAGCTTAGTTTGGCCAGATAAAAAATTCTGGGTTGAAAATTCCTTTCTTCAATAATGTTGAATATTTGCCCCCAGTCTCTTCTGGATTATATGCTTTCTGCTGAGAGGTCTGCTGTTAATCTGATGGGCTTCCCTTTGTAGGTGACCTGGCCTTTCTCTCTGGCTGCCCTTACATTTTTTCTTTCATTTTAGCCTTGGAGAATCTGAAGATTACATGTCTTGAGGTTGAGCTTCTTGTGCAGTGTCTTACTGGGATTCTCTGCATTTCCTGAATTTGAATGTTGGCCTGTCTTGCTAGGTTGGGGAAGTTCTCCAGGATGATATTCTGAAGTATGTTTTCCAATTTGATTCCATTCTCCCCATCTCTTTCAGGTATGCCAATTGGTTGTAGGTTGTGAAATTCTCTTTTTGTGTTTTTCAGCTCCATCAGGTCAGTTATGTTCCTCTCTAAACTGGCTATTCTGGCTATCAACTCCTGTATTGTTTTATCATGATTCCTAGCTTCTTTGCACAGGGTTACAACATGTTTCTTTAGCTAATTGAAGTTCATTATTACCCACCTTCTGAAGCCTACTTCTGTCAATTCAGCCATCTCAGCCTCAATCCAGTTCTGTGCTCTTGCTGAAGAGGTGTTGTGGTCATGTGGCAGAAAAGAGGTACTCTGGCTTTTTGAGTTTTCAGCATTTTTGTGTTGAATCTTCCACATGTTTGTGGGCTTATCTACCTTAGGTTTTTGAGGTTGCTGACCTTTGAATGGGGTTTTTGTGCGGTCATTTTTGTTGATGTTGTTGTTTTCTGTTTTTTTATTTTCAGTCAGGCCACTCTTCTATAGGGTGGCTGTGGTTTGCTGGGGATCCACTCCAGACCCTAGTTGCCTCAGTGTTTTTTGTACCTGGAGGTGTAATCAGTGAAGGCTGTGAAACAGCAACGATGGCAGCCTGTTCCTTCCTCTGAAAGCTCTGTCCCAGGGTGGAATTGACCTGTTGCCAGCCTGAATGTACCTGTAGGAGGTGGCTGGAGAATCCTGTTGGGAGGTCTCATCCAGTCAGGAGGAACAGGATCAGTGATTCATTTAAAGAAGCAGTCTGGCTGCTTTTTGGTAGAGCAGATGTGCTGCACTGAGGCAGACTCTTCCTTGTCTGGACAATTTGGACTCTCCAAAGCTGGCAGACTGAAATGGCTGAGTTGCCTGAACCACAGAGATGGTGGCTGCCCCTCCCCTGGGAGCTCCATCCCAGGGAGAGATCAGAGCTGTGTCTGCATAACCCTGGCTGGAGTGGCTGAAACTCCCACAAGGAGGTCCCACCCAGTGAGGAGGAATGGATTGGGGCCCTGTTTAAAGAAGTAGTCTAGCCACGATCTGGCAAAACAGTTGTGCTGTGTCATAGGGGGACCCTTCCTTGTCTAGATCGTTTGGATTCTCCACAGCCAGGAGGCTGGAATGGCTGAGGTGACTGAACCACAGAGATGGGCTGCCCCTCCCCTCAGGAACTTGGTCCTGTCTCAGGCAGACTCCAACCTGTTGCTGTTGGCTGGCTGGAATTCCAAGCCAGTATGAGGTGCCGTGGAAGAGGGACCTGCAGAATGATGCTGCTTGGCTCCCTGGATTCAGCCCCCTTCCTAGGGGTATGAACAGGTATCCTGCCTTGCTCGGGATCCCAGGGCTGGAGTATGTAATACTCCTAGGTCTCTGTGCATGCCTGAGCAGCTGCTTTGCTAAGACTCCACACAGCGCTGTGTGTCAGACCTAAGGCCCTGGTGGCATGGGCTCATGAGGGGATCTCCTGATTCACGGGTTGCAAAGTTCTGTGTGAGAATTGTGGTTTCTCAGGTGGGGTCACACAATTACTCACTGCTTCTCTTGGTTTGGGGTGGGGGTTCCTTTAGCTCCATGCAGCTTCTGGCTGGGCCATTGCCCCACCCTGGTTTTCTTCGTTATCTGTGGGTTGAGTTGTTTGCTTAGTCAGTCCCAGTACAAGAAACTGGATATCTCAGGTGGCGGTGCTGAATTCACTTGCTACTTTTATTCCTCTTCGTTAGTGCCATGTACTGCAGCTGCTTCTAATTGGCCATCTTGGTCCATTGATCACATTTTATTTAGCTGGTCATTTTTTATCTTGTCTAGATCTTAAGGGGCATATGCTTGTGGCATGAAGCTCACATTTGGGTTACAAAGAGAACAACAAGGTATAGAATGTATCCTCAAGAAACAAAGTCTAGAGGAAAAGGCAAATACATAGAAAGAAAATTTCAAAATTATGTCCCAAGCTACAGGGAAAGGGAAAAGTACTGGGTTCTATGCAAATCCAAAGGAAAGATATAAAGGAAAGTCTCCTTGGGGGAGATAACAAGAGTTTTAATGAGGATTAGAAATTATTCCAGTAAAGAAGTGTGGGAAGGACATTCTGGGTAGACAGATTCGCTTGAGGATACCACTACTACTTTATTACTACTGCTAGTATCACTACTGCTAGATAACATTAATGAGTATATACTATATGTACCAGACACTGTTGTAATAAGTTTATACTTACAACTCTTTTGAACTTTACAGTTCTGTACATAGGAGATATGTACTACTGTTATCACCATTTTACATATAAAGGAGTTGTTCAGGTCACTTGCTCAAGGTCACAGAACCAGGTAGTTGATGGTGAGTTGAACCCAAGTAGTCTTATGCAAGAGCTCAACATGCTTACTCACTATACTAGAGTTTAGTGAGTATACTAGATTTTTGGAGTACATAAACCTCCATATCTCCTGGAATTTTTCCCCTTTTTCTTCTTCACCAAAATATCTTTTTCCTGTTAGGATGTACCAATAATCGTGTTCTAGTTGGGCAATCCACTGTAGATTGCCACAAAAATACTGTGTAACAACCACAAAATATTTATTTAACTTAGGATTCAGTGGGATTCAGATGATCTGGACTAGACTTGGTCTTGGCTGGGCTCGCTCATGTGTTTGTGGACAGCTATGAGTCAGTTATGTAGCTATGTTTATCTTGGATAAACTTTATCACATGTCTAGGAGTAGGCTGACTATTGGTTGAACTAGGCTGATTCAACTAGGATTGTGGGGAAGATCTAAATTACATTCAGATTTCCATAGTTTTAACCTAATATCCTTTTTCTGTTCCAAGATCTCATCCAGGATATCATATTACATTTAGTTGTTATGTCCCGTAGCCTCCTTTTGGTTGTGACTGTCTCTCAGACATTTTTTTTTTGTTTTTTTATTTTTTTCCCCAATGACTTTGGCAATTTTGAGGCATACTGTTCAGGTAATTTGTAAAATTCCCTAAATTGGAGTTTGATGTTTTTCTCATTATTAGACTGGAGTTATGCGTTTGGGGGGCGAAGACCACAGAGGTTCGTTTTTAGTATATCTTATCAAGGGTACATGCTATTAACATGACTTATCATTGTTGATTTTCACTTGCATTGGATTTTAAAATGAATCTTATATAAAACTCTATTTTTAATTGTATAAACTATATAATGGGGGATAAACTTACAAATATATTCTCCTAATCCCAAGGGACCTTGTACCATTTCAGTTGTTACTTGGATTAAATGCATGAAGATGTATGAGATTTTAAGTCAATGGGTTAACTATTATAAGCATGATAAATAAGTTTAATTTCTCATAACAAATATAAGGCGAGTTCTTAGTCTGTTTTGTGCTGCTATTCTGTGTAGAATACTCAAAACTGAGTAATTTTTCAAGGAAAGAAATTTATTTCCTCACATTTCTTGAGGGTGGAAAGTCTAAGATCAAGGTGCTGGCATCTGGTAAGGGCCTTCTTGTAGCATCATGTGATGGATGATAAGAGAGAGAGGGAAAGGGGCTGAAAACATCTTTTTATAGGAAATCACTCCCATGATAACAGCCCTAATCCATTAATGAGGCAGAGCCCTCAAGACCTACTCACCTCTTAAAGGTCCCGCCTCTTAACATGGTTGGTTTAGGAATAAAGTTTCCCACACATGAACTTTGGAGAGCCCATTCAAACCACAACAGGCAGTAAATACAATTTCCCAATGCAAACAAAAAAGGAAACATCTTCGTTTCAAGGTAAAGATTATATCAAATATGAACCATTAGTGTTGAAAGAGTATTTCAGGGAGAAGAGCCAAGATGGCCAACTAGACACAGCCAGGAAGAGCTTCTCCCACCAAGAGCAACCAGAACATCAAGCAGACTGGCATACTCCAAACAGATCTTTGAAAAGAAGGAATTGAGAGTGGATACAGGGAAGATGCAAGCCCTGGGGCTGAAAGGGGAGGAAGCTGGGAAACCTACACAGGGTTGCTGACCACTGGAACTGTTCTTGGCCCTGAGGGGCTCCTAGGGGAAGGGTGAATGAAATAGGCATGAAGAGGCCCACTCTTGCCACAGACCTTGGGATCTTAGCTACAAGAGACCCACAACCCTTACAGACATTTGAGTTGGCAGGGAGAACTGTCCAGAGAGTTAGCAGAGACAGAACTCCTGTCTGTGTGGAGCCCAGAGGGTTTGGCAGTGGGAAAGGCTGCAGTGGAGCAGACAGCCATGAGCACCCATCCCAAGCCATGGTCACCCATCCCATGAGCACCCATATTCCTCTAGGTGACTTTAGCCTTTGTTAGCTCCTGGATCTGGAGACAGCAGGGCTATCTTTCCTGTGGGATGGGGCCAGTCTCAAATGAATGTCCCATCTGCCAGCCTCTCCTAGAGTCCCTGCCTGGCCACACCCACTTGCAGCACAACCTTAGCTGCCCCACCGAAATGCTTGCCAGCAGCCACCATCAATCTCTTTCACTGGCAGCCCCTTCCTTCCCACTGGAGTACTTTTGCAGAGACTCCCACTAGTACATACCAACCTGTAGACTCTTCCCAGCCATGTTGCCACAGCCCCACTGCTGCCCAGCCAGCATGCACACATATGTAGTCCCCCCGCTGCCTTGTTGGTGGGCACTCACCCGTGGCCTCCTGCTGCCCTATTGGTGTGCACTTGCTGGCAGCTCCCTGCTGCCGTGCTGCCCGTGGCTCCCCTGTCATCCATGGCTCCCCTGTCACAGTGTATTCTCTTGTGTACCCACCACCATCCTGTCACAGCACTTTTGTTGGCAGCCCCCATCTGAATGTTGTTGCTAGCACACTGGGAACACCTTAGCTTCTCCAATGCAACAGATGCTTGACCTAGAGGGGCCAGAGAGCAAAGCTGTAGGCTTGATGCCAGCTCCTCAGGATGGGAGCATGAAGCTCAGGAGTGTTGAGCAGAGCCTTGGCCTCCTGAAAGCATCCAGAAATGAAGCCAATTGATTAGACCCAACTTATGCCACAATAAAACCCTTGAGGACATCAAAGAATATACAAGCAAAAAGACCCATTCGAAGGACAACAACTTCAAAGATTAAAGGAACATCAGCCCATATAGATGAGAAAGAACTAGTGCAAGAATTATGGCAATTCTAAAAGCCAGTGTCTTCTTACCTCCAGATGACTGCACTGGCTCCCCAGCAATGGTTCTTAACCAGAGTGGAATGGCTAAATAACAGACATATAATTCAGAATCCGGATAACAAGGAAGCTCAATGAGATAGAAGAGAAGGTTGAAACTGAATCCAAGTAAAACAGTCCAACAGTTGAAACATGACGTAGCCACTTGAAGGAAGAACCAAACTGAATTTCAGAAAATTAAAAATTCATTACAGTAATTTCATAATGCAATTGGAAGCATTAATAACAGAATAGAGCAAGCTGGGGAAATAATCTCAGAGCTCAAAGACTGTTCTTTTGAATCAATGCAGGCAGACAAAAATAAAGAAGAATGAATGGGTAAATTCCTGGAAACATACAACCTCCCGAGACAGAACCAGGAGGAAATTGAAATCCTGAACAGACCAATAATGAGTTCTGAAATGGAATAAGTAATTAAAATAAAATCCTATCAGCCAGAAAAAGCCTTGGACTAGATGGATTCACAGCCAAATACTACTAGATGTACGAAGAAGAACTGGTATGAACCCTACTGAAATCATTCCAAAAAAGTTGAAGTAGAGGGACTCCTCCATAACTCATTCTCTGAGACCAGCATCATTCTGATACTTTTGGTATCAGACCAAAAGTATCTTGTCTCCTGGCAGAGACAAGATAAAAAAAGAAAACTTAAGGCCAGTATTTCTGATGATCATAGATGCAGCAATCCTCAACAAAATACTAGGAAACCAAATCTAGAAGCACATCAAACAGCTAATTAGCCACAAACAGGTAGGCTTTATTCCTGGGATGCAAGTTTGGTTTAACATATGCAAATCACTAAATGTGACTCATTATATAAACAAGGCTAAAAACAACAAGGCTTTTGATAAAATTCAACATCTCTTCATACTAAAATTCCTCAAAAAGCTAAAAATGGAAGAAACATACCTCAAAAGAATAAAAGCCATCTATGACAAACCCACAGCCAACATCCTACTGAATGGGCAATAACTGGAAGCATTCTCCTTGAGAACTAGAACAAGACAAGGATGCTCACTTTCACCACTCCTATTTACGTAGTACTAGAAGTCCCAGCCAGAGAAATCAGGCAAGAGAAAGAAAGAAAAGGCATCCAAATAGGAAGAGAGGAAGTTAAACTATTTCTCTTCACAGATGCTATTATACCTATAAAACCCTATAGCCTCTGCCCAAAGGCTCCTGGAATGGCTAAACAACTTCACTGAAGTTTCAGGATACAAAATCAATGCACAAAAATCAGTAGCATTTCTATACACAAATAATGTCCAACCTGAGAGTCAAATAAAAAATGCAATCCCATTCACAATAGCCACAAAAGAATAATATCTGGGAATACAGCTAAAAGAAGGAGGTGAAATATCCTACAAGAATTACATAACACCACTGAAAGAAATCAGAGATGACACAAACAAATGAAGAAACGGTTCGTGCTCATAGATAGGAAGAATCAATATTGTTAAAATGGCCAGCTGGGCAGGGTGGCACATGTCTGTAATCCCAGCACTTTGGGAGGCTGAGGCGGGTGGATCACGAGATCAGGAAATTGAGACCATCCTGGCTAACATGGTGAAACCCCCTCTCTACTAAAAATACAAAAAATTAGCTGGGGGTGGTGGCACACACCTATAATCCCAGCTCCTTGAGAGGCTGAGACAGGAGAATCTCTTGAACTCAGGAGGCGGAGGTTGCAGTGAGCCGAGGTTGTGCCCCTGCACTCCAGCCTGGTGATAGAGCAAGACTATGTCACACACACACACACAAAAAAACATACATCCTAAAGCAATGTACAGATTCAATGCTATTTGTATCAAACTACCAAATCATTTTTCACAGAATTAGAAAAAACAATTCTAAGATTTATATGAAATAAAAAAAAAGCCTGAATAGTCAAGCAATCATAAGTAAACAAACAAAGCTGGAGGCATCACACTACCCGACTTTATACTACAAGGTTACAGTAAGCAAAACAGCATAGAACTGGTACAAAAACAGACACATTGACGAATAAAACAGGTTAGAGAACCCAGAAATAAAGCCATACATCTACAACCACCTGATCTTTGGGAAAGCCGACAATAACAAGCAATGGGAAAGGACTCTCTATTGATTAAATGGTGCTGTGATAACTGGCTAGCCATATGCAGAAGATTGAAACCAAGCCCCTTCCTTTTACCACATACATAAAAATCAACTCGAAATAGAGTAGAGACTTAAATATAAGACCTAAAATTATAAAGACCGTAAAAGAAAACCTAAAAATTACCATTCTGGACATAGGCCTTGACAAAGATTTCATGATGAAGTCTCCAAAGGCAGCTGCAACAAAAGCAAATACAGACAAGTGAGGTCAAATTAAACTAAAGAGCTTCTGCACAGCAAAAGAAACTATCAACAGAATAAACAGTCAACCTACAAAATGGGAGAAAACATTTGCAAAGTATGCATCTGACAAAGTCTAATATCCAGAGTCTATAAGGAACTTAAATCAACAGTGAAGAACAAGTAACCTCTTTAAAAAATGGGCAAAGGACATGAACAGACACTTCTCAAAAGAAAACATACATGTGGCAACAAGTATATGAAAAAATGCTCAACAATATTGATCATTAGAGAAATGCAAATCAAAACCACAATGAGATACCATCTCACACTAGTCAGAATGACGAGTACTAAAAGGTCAAGAAACAACAATGTTAGCAAGGTTGAGGAGAAAAGGGAACAATTATACCCTGCGGGTGGGAATGTAAATTAATTCAGCTACTGTGGAAAGCAGTTTGGAGATTTCTGAAAGAACTAAGAACTACCATTTGACCCAGCAATCCTATTACTGGCTATATACCCAAAGGAAAATAAATCATTCTACCAAAAAGACACATGCACCCATATATTTATTGCAATACTATTCACAATAGCAAAGACATGGACTCAACCTAGATTGGATAAACAAAATGTAGTACATATACACCATGGAATACTATGAAGCCATAAGAAACAAAATCATGGTCTTTGCAGCAACATGGATGCAGCTGGAAGCTATGATCCTAAGTGAATTAATGCAGAACAGAAAATCAAATACTGCCTGTTCTCATTCATAAGTGGGAGCTAAACATTGAGTACACATGAACACTAAAAAGGGAACAATAGGCACATGTGCGGCAGCTCTTTTCCTTCTTCCATTTCCACTGCCTTTCACGGTCCAGGAAGCCACCACCACAGTGGCGGCAGAGTCAGGAAGTTCAAGATGGCCACCGCGGAGACCCAGACGCTGTGGGAACAGAGGGAGATGGAAGATGCTGATAATTCTGAAAAGAGTATACGTGAAGAAAATGGAGAAGTATCAGAAGACCAATCTCAAAATAAGAACAAAATAAGTAAAAAAAAGTATAAACACAGAAGTAAACATAAGAAACATAAACATTCCTCAGAAGACAAGGACAAAAAACATAAACATAAGCATAAACGCAAGAAACACAAAAGAAAAGAGGTTAGGGATGCTTCTGATAAAGAGGGTATGTCTCCAGCAAAAAGAACTAAACTTGATGATTTAGCTTTGCTAGAAGACTTGGAAAAACAGAGAGCCTTGATTAAGGCTGAACTTGATAATGAGTTAATGGAAGGAAAGGTCCAATCTGGTATGGGGTTCATTTTACAAGATTATGAGTCTGGCTCTGAAGAAGAGGGGGAGATTCATGAAAGGCAAGAAATGGAAATAGATCTAGTACTAGATCTTCAAGTACAAAGGGGAAACTTGAACTGTGGACAATAAAAATACTACAAAAAACGAAGTAAAAGCAGATCCAAAGAATGGAGTAGACGTAGGTCTGATAAGAAGAAAAGTAAGGGGGGTATTGAAATCGTTAAACAGAAAACAACTAGGAACAAGTCAAAGGAGAGGAAAAAGTCTAAAAGCCCATCAAAAGAAGTAAGTCTCAAGATCAAGGAAGATAATTAAAATCCCCTACCCTTAGAAGGTGATCTTAAGAGAAAATTGGTAAGGCCAGATCACCTGCTGATGATAAGGTTAAAACTGAAGATAAGAGTAAATAAAAAAACAAGACAAATCTCCAATTTTAAATGAAAGTAGAAGTCACTATCAAGGTAAAAAATCGAGATCCCCAGTTGATTTAAGAGGTAAATCCAAAGACAGAAGGTCACAGTCCAGAAAGAGAAAATCAAAACAGTCTGAAGCTGATAAAGAAAAGAACCCAATTAAAAAAAGATACTTCATCTGAGAAAGAAAATAGGTCACCCAGTAGAAGACCTAGTTGTAGTCCTAAAAGAAGTTTGTCTCCAAAACTACGTGATAAATCAAGAAGTAGGTCTCCACTTTTAAATGATAGAAGATCGAAGCAGAGCAAATCTCCCCCTTGAACACTGTCTCCTGGTAGAACAGCTGAGCTGATCCTTAGAAGGAAAATGAAGAGAACCAGAGAGAGGACAACTTTCTTCTTCAAGAACACGACCTTGAGATGATATCCTCAATAGACATGAAAGATCAAAAGATGCCAGCCCCATCAATAGGTGGTCTCCAACTCGAAGAAGAAGTAGACCTCCCATTAAAAGGAGGTCTCATTCCCCACTCAGACATAGCACAAAAAGTCGGGTCTCCAAGAAGAAGATGCAGGTCTCCTTGGAAAAGGGATAGAGGTTGGAGGAGCAGATCATGCTTCAAAAGGTGGTCTCAGTCATGGGGTGGTCGTAGATGAAGGAGCAGAAGCAAAGTAAAGGAAGATAAATTTAAAGGAAGTGTTTCTGAAGAAATGAAAGTTGAGCAGAAATCTTTGTCTGATGATAACCTTGAAGATTTTGATGTGGAGGAAGAAGATGAAGAAGCCCTAATAGAACAGAGAAGAATCCAAAGGCAGGCAATTATTCAGAAATATAAATATCTTGCTGAAGATAGCAATATGTCCGTGTCATCTGAACCAAGCATCCCCCAGAGCAGTACGAAAATGTGATCACCTCTCCTTCTGGAGCGAGTAGCTGCTGATGTTAAAGAGTGTGAATGGGAAAATGTTGATACATTTGAGGCCTCAGTGAAAGCCAAGCATAATCTAATGACAGTTGAACAGAATAATGGTTCATCTCAGAAGTTGTTGGTACTTGATATGTTTTACAGAATCTGATGATGTGATTTGCTGACGATTTTAACAGTGCTTGTCTCTGGGCTGCTGGCAATGGATAAGATTCAAAGAGAATCCCAGCCTCAGAGATAACTGGACTGGTTCAGAGGGTTATTATCATGTGAACATAGGTGAAGTCCTAGATAAATGTTACAATGCGTATGGCTACACTGGGCAAGGTATATTCAGTAATGTTTTATGAGCCAGAGGTAATGCAAGAGCCAGCCAAGAAGTGGCTGTCAAGGCCATCAGAAACAATGAGCTCATGCAAAATACTGGTTTAAAAGAACTGGAGTTCTTGAAAGAATTTGATGCTGATCCTGATGACAAACTTCATTGTCTGTGACTCTTCAGGTGCTTCTATCACAAACAACATCTCTGTCTCATATTCGAGCCTCTCAGTATGAACTTACAAGAGATGTTAAAAAATATGATAAAGATACTGGTTTTCATATTAAAGCTGTAAGATCCCATAGTCAGCAGTTTTTCCTGGCATTGAAATTCCTTAAAATATGTGATATCCTACATGTAGACAACAAGCTAGACAATATCCTGGTTAATCATCAAAAACTATTTTAAAGTTTGTGATCTGGGGTTGGCTTCACATGTTGCGGATAATGATGTTATACCTTATCTTGTCAGTAGATTTTATTGTGCTGTTGAAATCATTATAGGTAAAAGCTGTGACTATGGTATACATATGTGGTCAGTAGGTTGCACCTTATACAGACTCTATACTGGAAAAATTTTATTTCCTGGCAAAACTAATAACCATATATTGAAGCTTGTGATGAATCTCAAAGGAAAGATGCCAAATAAGATGATTCAAAAGGTGCATTCAAAGATCAGCATTTTGATCAAAATCTCAACTTCATGTACATAGAAGTTGATAAAGTAACAAGACAGGGAGAAAGTTATTGTTATGAACACCATTAATCCAACTAAGGACCTATTGGCTGACTTGATTGGGTGCCAGACACTTCCTGAAGACTGATGTAAAAAAGTATACCAGCTAAAGGACTTGTTGGACCAGATTCTAATGTTGGGCCTAGCTAAATCAATTAGCATCAACCAGGCCCTACAGCGTGCCTTCATCCAGGACAAAGTTTAAGCAAGATGAAGAAACTCCAAGGGTTTGAGTAAATACAGGGACTGAAGAAATTTCACAGCACTTTATTAATGAATATAAACTTACAAATATTTCTCCAGCAGATTTGAGGAAGCATGATATATTTGAACTTCTTTTAGAAATGTTAGTTAATCTGTTTCATGTCTTATGTGAAATTTCACCACAGAACTGTTTTAAAGTGCCAAGACTGAAGAAAATTACAGTGCTAATGTATATGGTTGGAGTTCACATTACAGACAAAAGCATCTGTTATAAAACGAGTAGTAATATTGGGTGGTTGATTTGTTTTTAGCAGACTTGGCTTCATTTTGGTCTTCAGATAAAATGGGCAGCATAAATGCTGTTTATATTCATGTTTTCCTAAGTGCAGCATGCCATTGATGTATTCAGTGTTGAAAGGGGTCTGTTCCTCCTTGAGCCTGCCTGCAGGGATGGTCTCCTTAAAGAAAATGTGGCACATATATACCACAGAATACTATGCAGCCATAAGAAAGAATGAGTTCTTGTCCTTTACAGGGACATGGATGAAGCTGGAAGCCATCATTCTCAGCAAAATAACACAGGAACAGAAAACCAAACACCGCATGTTCTCACTCATAAGTGGGAGTTGAACAATGAGAACACATGGACACAGGGAGGGGAACATCACACACCGAGGCCTGTTGGGGTGGGGGACAAGGGGAGGGAGAGCACTGGGACAAATACCTAATGCATGCGGGGCTTAAAACCTAGATGATGGGTTGATAGGTGCAGCAAACCACCATGGCACATGTATACCTATGTAACAAACCTGCAGGTTCTGCACATATATCCCAGACTTCAAGTAAAGTAAAACTAAGAAAAAAAAAATACATGTTGTGTACAGCATTCAGTACACTGAAGGTAAGCTACACCGTCAACAGCTCTGGTGTTTTAAGATGTCATTTTATTGGAACAACTGACAAATGAGGAATGTTAGCTTTGTGGCAGAATTACTTGCATGTGTGATAATTGATCTTTTTTTTTTTTGGCATTGCAACTATGGCATAGTTACAATTTCTGTTCTGTTCATCACATTTAAAATTGGAAGAGAATGCACTTAATGGATAGAGTGCCTTCAGTGTACTGTTTCTTATTAACTTTACTTTTTAAAAATCAACTTGCTATAGACTTCATATACATTTTGTAAAATACAGTTCCCAGTAACACAGAAATGCGGCATAGTTTTCATTTACTAATTACAAATGTTGAGGCCTAATTCTGAAAGTCCTCATATTTAAAGGTTAGATAGACAGGGTAACGAAATTTTTAACTATGTGTATCTCATTTTGAAAGTGTACTGCTTCATGGTAAAAGCATTTTCATTTGTTCATTGTTTTCATTATCTGTGATCATGTTGTCTTTCAATACAAGCATGAACCTTCCACTCTTGAACAAAGCAGCTGCTTTTTAAAAGCAGTAATTGCTGCTTTACTTTTTATTTCTTTTGTAAATGAAGCTTTTCTTTAAGAATGTGACTTTAAAGTGTTGTCTATTGCATAAAACAGTTGACACTCACTTCTTGTAAAGTGAAGATCATTCTACTGCATGTGAAGTGGGCCATGCAGATTTCTGTATGTTCTCAGCATGCACCACTAGATAATAAAGTATTTTGTGAACAAGGGAAAAAAAAAGGGAACATAAGACACAGGGACCTACTTGATGAGGGATACCACCTATTGGGTACCATGCGCACTATGTGGGTGATGAAATCATTTGTATATCAAACCCCAGTGACACACAATTTACCCATAACACATCTGGACATGTACCCCATGAACCTAAAATAAAAGTTGAGAAAAGAAAAAAAAAAGAGGTTGGGTGGGAACCAACAAATAAATTTATGCTTATATTTACATTGAAGAAACACTGGACAGATAGTAAAGGAAGTTATATAAGTTTTTACCAAAATGAGGCTTTGGGAATGGAATGGAATAGGTAAGAATAGAGGTAGGAATGACCTATCTGAATATAGACCTCTTAAATTAAATAAATGTCACTTTAAAAAAAAGAAAGTATATCATGTGAGAGTTCTTGACAAATAATTGACTCATTTTCATAATGTTTGGATATAGGAAGAGAGCCTTGATTTTCAGTAAAGTCTTTCCTCTTCTTAACTAATGGCTTCCCCTCCCCAACCCCAGGTTACTTCTTACCTTTGGAAAAATGATATTACATACCCCAATGTGGTTTGTTCTCAAAAACACTTATAGCAAGGATTTGTTTTTATTCTCCCAGGATTCTTCATTTCTTGTCATAGAAGCATGAGATCTCTGGTTACAATGAAAATATCAACCAAAGCCAAGTCAAGACATTGGGGCACGTAATTATTTCCACATTTGAGCGGCACAGACAAGAAGGAAGTAGGCAGGGTAAGCATTCATTTATTAAAAAAATAATTATTGAGTACTTATTATGTGCTTGGCTCTGAGGCAAGAGGCATTTGCTCCCCTGAAGAAGTTTTATTGTGCCGTGGAAACAATGACAAAACAGTGTGAAGAGTATGATTCACATCAAGCATTGTGTCCTGCAGGGCTGAGGAGCAGAGGCACCTCCGTCTTGAGCGGGTGGGCTGTGGGAATGGTTCAGACCAGGATTCTCAGAGTTGTTGACTTTTATGCTACCTGAAGGATGAGTGGGATTAGAGGAAAGAGGTGTTTATGTGCATACATGTGAACAAGTGTGTATATATGTGTGTGCATGTGTGTACATGTGAATGAAGACCATTTTAAGTGGAAGGGAAACCATGTCCAAAAAGCCTAGAGATAAGCATGGTTGTTTTACTTTCAGAGAAGGACAAGGGGATCCCTGTGTTGAATGTAATGTAATCTGAAGCCTTTGAGGTCTAGGAGGGTTTTCTGGAGGAAGTTACAGTTGAGCTGATGGGTAAGAGATAGGGGTGACTGCCAGCTAATCAGGAGGAAGAGGGGCAGGGCTCTCTGAGTGAGAATCATATCTTGAACAAAGGTTCAGAGGAAGTGGATGCCTGGTCCCTTCAGGAAAATACAAATTGCTCAGTCAGACCAGAAAACAGATTGGAATGGAGGAGGAGAGGGGAGGCAGCGGAGGTGAGGAGGTGATAACTAGCCTAGGTCTGCCACTCACTAGCCTTGAATAAACTGGGGTTAACGTTTCCCAGCTTCAGGTTGTTTTAAATCTTAAAGTAGGGACAATAATAATAGACCCTGATGCATGCATTGTTGTGAGGATTAAATGAGATAAACTTGTAGACCACCCAGCACCATGCTTGGTATATAGTAAGAGCTGAGTAAAGGGTAGATTTGATTATCATTCATCACTTTTGAATCATTAATGTGCTGGTTAGTAACCTAACCACTGTTTGCAGCTGGAGGTTTTGGAAATTCTTCTCTGAATTTTCCCGGAGTCCTTACTGGAGAGATCCTTGGCTGAACACAGTGCCTGGCACATCATTGACAGTCAAAGGATAGATGCAGAAGGGCAAGGGAGGTTATTCTTTGGGTTCTGACAACAGGGATGAACCTCAAGAGAAACAGACAGGAAGAATCTGCAGATGTTTGGTCCTTATTGGGAGATGCTTCTCCCTCTTGATTGAGAAATTTCAGACATTTCTTCTTGCAGCCCACTTTCATTTCTTGTTCCAATTTTAATCTCCCCCCTCCCCCCTGACCTTCTCCCCCGTCAAAGTAAAAATGTGTATGTTGTGTAAGGAGGGAGGGTAAGGAAGGAGTGTTGTGCAACAGTTCTTCATTCAATGCAATACTGCTCTGCCAAAAATTCTACTTGTGGTTTTTATCTTTTCAGCTGAGTGGCTGACACTGGGGTGTGTACAATGTTTAACAAGAGAGAAAGTTTTATGCCTTTAACTTTTACAAGAAAGAAGGAACCCCCGGGGACAACCGGCCCATCCAGTTCCTACTGAAATTCAGACCTCTTAGGCTTCCTTGGCTCTTTTGTGGAAGTCATTGTGGCCATCAGCTCAGGGAAGAGGGGCCAGTCTACTATATTTAGAACGATCAGGGTCACCCTATCATCAAACATGAATGGGGTGGCAAGAACTCTGCATGGCTTCCTTACTTCTTTTTTGCAAATTAAGAAAAATGCTGAACCAGATCTTGACCAAAGGAGCTTTCCTTAGCTATTCCCTTAAAGTCACCCCATGTCCTGGTCATGTAAATTAACATGTGCCTGTACTTTTAAGTCTTCTTGCTTTTGCCCAAGCTGGGACCTCTACCTGGACTGCCCTCTGCTACCTGCTCTTCTCCACCAGTCTGACTCCTACACTGGCTGTTCCTTGTAATAGGCTCAGGCTGGGCTCTTCTCTGTGGTCTTCCCCATATGTTCACCTTTTCCCTCCCAGCAGTTGACTTTCTTTGATTCTGCCTGCCTCTATTGTCCTGAGTTCTCAGATTTGCACTAACCTGGGAGCTCACTGGGACAGAAATCCCACTGGAACTGTGTCTGTAATCCAGTCACTATGGTTGTGTAGAGATTGGAAGAATAAATAAGTGAATTAGTGAATAAAATAACTGAGAGTAGGCTGAGAAGACCCACTAGAATAATTTTTTTTTTAGTTTCTTAGACTACTTTAGAGAAAATTTTCTTGATAGATTTTCAATCTTCATAATAGGGTAATAAAATTGCATGAAAAAGTTTATTGTTTAAACAATCATGTCAAAAGTAATGAATGTTTATTGTAGATACTTTAGAATTTACAGATAAGTAAGGAGGAAAGTACAACCTCCTGTAAATTTGTACCTAGAGACAAACTACACTGAATATTTTGACATATTTGCTTACATTTCATCAAACAAATATCAATATATGCAATTTCAAATACTGTACAAACTATTTTATAAACCCCCTTAATCACCTATTATATCATGAAAATCTTTCCTGTCATTAAATATTTTTGTTTTCATAGCTGCATGATATTCAGCTAAAGACAAAACCTAATCTATTTAATGATTTCCCTGGATATAGGGTTTTTAGATGGCTTCCAATTTTTTTCCTTTTGTTGGTATGAATAATGCCATAAGGAGCATCTTTGCAGCTAATATTTGTGCAAATTTATGTTTTTCTTCTGCTTTTTAGGATGTATTCCTAGAAATAAAATAGTGAGGTCAAAGGACATATGTATAGTTTTCACGACTTTTGATACAAAAGGCCTCTTTGCCATTAAGGAAGCTATACTATTTACGCTTCCATTGAAGTGACTCTTGTTGGCACCTGGCATTGCCATTATTTTTAATATTTGGTAATTATTAGATGAGTAGAAAATGATATCTAACTTTAAGATGCAGTTATTTAATGATTGATGACTTTGAACATCCTATATGCTGTTTGATCATTTGCTTTTCTTCTATTGTGAATTACCTATTAATTATCTTTGTTCATGTTTCAATTGGTGGGTTTTTTTTTTTTTCCTAGTAGCAATGATAATACTAATACTGGGGCCCACTGTTTGCTAAATTCTGTTATCTTATCCTTATAGTAACTGTGTGAAAAAGTAGGAGGGGGTCTTACTTCCTCCTGACACTATGTATGTGGTGTCTTTTCCAACACCACTTCTACTCTCTGACACCACCTGGGAGTCCTATAATCCTATTCAATTCTGACACTAACTCCCTGAAGTTAGTGTCAGACTCTAAGGTTTAAGAGCTCAGTCCCATAAGACTGCCTCCATTTTAGATGGCAATTGCAAGTACTGGGCCATCTGTACTTCTGACCAATGGCTATAAACTGGGGTTCCCATGACCCCTCTCCTCAGATTTGGTTATCTGCTAGAATGACTCACAGAACTCAGGAAAGCACTTTATTATTTTAAAACTTTTTTTTTTTTTTGCTCTCCTATACTTTGTAACAGTATATTGTAGCTTTTTTCTTTCTTCTATATTCCCCCTAAGAAAACACATTATTTACTGTTACTGGTTTATTTCATTTTAATTTTTTTTTGAGACAGGGTCGCACCTTGTCACCCAGGCTGGACTGCAGTGACAGGATCATGGCTCACTGCAGCCTCAGCTTCCTGGGCTCAAGGAGGATCAAGCGATCCTCCCATTTCAGTTCCCCAGGTAGCTGGGACTATAGGTGCACACCACCATGCACAGCTAATTTTTTGTGGAGGGCTTTGCCATGTTGCCCAGGCTGGTCTCCAACTCCTGAGCTTAAGCGATCCACATGCCTTGGCCTCCCAAAGTGCTAGGATTACAGGCATGAGCCACCGTGCCCGGCCTGTTACTGGTTTATTTTCCGGCCTGTTACTGGTTTATTTTAAGGACACAATTCAGCAGCCAAACCTTCATAGAATGAGGTCTGGAAGGGTCCAGATGGCAGGAGCCTCTGTCCACGTGAGTTGCGGGGTGCCACTTCCCTGAAATGTGGATGTGTTCACCAACTCGGAAGCTCTCAGAACCCCACTGTTTATGCGTTTTTACAGAGATTTTTATTATGTACTCATGATTGATGAAATCATTACGCATTGGCCGTTGATTCAATCCCCAGCTCCTCTCCCCTCCCTGGAGGCTGGGTTGAAAATTCCAATCTTTTAATCAAGGGTGAGTCTCCCTGGTGAACATCCCCCATCCCAAAGCTATCTAGGAGCCCACCAAGGGTCACCTTATAGAACAGAAACTGCTCCTACCACCTTCATCACTAAGGAAATTCCCAGGATTTTAAGGATCTCTGTGCCAGCAACTGGGACAAAGACCAGTTATTTTTCTTATTATACCATGGAGGACATTTCCCTCATTTTGCAGAGAAGGAAGGCGGCAAGGAAAGAACGTGGCCCAAGTCATACAGTTGGCAAGAAGGAGCACTGGGGCTGACTTGATTTGTCTGTCTGCCAAGATCATTTGTGAACACAAGGTTACATGGCATTGTTAATATTTATTAGCTCCTCACATATTAAATGTAGTAACCTGTGTCTATGATAGATGTTGCATTTTCCTTTTTACTCTATTATTTGTCTTTTATTGTTTTGACTATGGAAGTTTACATTTTTCACATGATTATTTCATTTGAAAATAATTTCAAATTTAAAAACTTATGGATTTGAAATCCATAGTCACAAAAGCAGTACGAAAAGGTGCATAATGACAAGTTGATCACCTCCTCACTTCTGACCCCCAGTCTTCAGTTTTTCACTCCAGAAGTTTAATTTTTTTTTATAGCTGAATCCATTCATTTTTTTTTTCCTGTATGGCTTCTACCTTTAGTGCCATATTTAGAAGTTACAACACTACTATAAGGTGTTATGAATACTCATTTATATTTTTCTTACTGCTTTTGTGGCTTATTTTTTAACCCTAAATTTTTAATCTCATAAGATTTATATTGACTTATGACGCAAGGTAAGATCCTTTTTTTTTTTTTCTCAGTAGTTAGCTAACACATGAATTTTAAATTTGGCAGTAAGAAAGAGAATATTTCATGTCAAGTTGCAGAATCCAAGAGGAGTAATTATGCAGTAATGAAAACAGAAAAGATGCTTCATCTGGCGAGAATGCTGAGGATGACACAAGAAAAAGTTTCTTCTGGGAGGAGAAAATGAATGTGCTCATGATCTCACCAGTGGAATCCACAGCTTTTAACAAATTGGTGTGAACAAATAACTTATACAATGAAAGAAGAAACCCTCAGGGCCACTTCCACCAGACACTCCCAGCTGGATTTCTGTCACCTCGTTCTGCTGCAACAATCAGGGAAGAACAAAGCAGGAGATTCTCTTGAGGACCTGCTCAATTTTCTTGGGTGGAGGTCCATTTTCTTTTCAGTGTCTTTGAGGCAAGTCACCAATCTTGGGACCCATGGGGAAAGATCATGACTGCAAATTTTTGTAGCTCAGCTGGTGCCAAATGGAAACTAGGACCTCTGGAGCAACTAACTTGGAGGAAAGTAGGGTGGGGAGTTTGTGGAGACCGGTCTGGCGAAGTCCAAAATCTTCTCAAATTTCCATTTTCTCATTGTTTCCTTTGGTAAACTGGAATATACTCCAGCTCTATACTATCCCCCAGATTCTTTCCAACCCAAAGTCTATAATCCTTCTAGGCATTGTCATCCTCTTAGGCCTTAGCCATTCATTCTTTAATTGATTCATTAATTCAACAAATACTTACTGAGTAGTCCTGCGTAGGTAGAAATTTTTCTCACAACTAGTCCACATGCTCCGTCCGCATCACTAATCACTAGAGAAATGCAAACCAAAACCACAATGAGGTACCACTTTAAACCAGTCAGAATGGCTATTATTAAAAAGTCAAAAAATAGCAGATGCTGGCAAGGTTGCGGAGAAAAGGGAACACTTATACATTGCTGGTAGGAATGTAAATTAGTTCAGGGAAGCAGTTTGGAGATCTCTCAAAGAACTTAAAACAAAACTACCATTTGACACAGCAAACCCATTACTGAGTATATACCCAAAGGAATATAAATAGTTCTACTAAAAAGACACGTGCACACATATGTTCGCTGCAGCACTTTTCACAATAGCAAAGACATGGACTCACTCTAGATGCCTATCAGTGGCAGACTGGACAAAGAAAATGTAGTACATATATACCATGAAATACTATACAGCCATAAAAAACAAAAATCATGATTTTTGCAACAACGTGGATGTAGCTGGAGGCTATTATCCTTTAACACAGAACCAGAAAACGAAATACTGCATGTTGTCATTTATAAGTCAGAGCTAAGCATTGAATATATGTGGACACAAAGAAGGTAACAATAGACACTGGGGCCTACTTGAGGGGAGATACTACCTGTCAGGTACTATGCTCACCACCTGGGTGATGAAATCATTTGTACACCAAACCCCAGCAACATGCAATTTACTCAGGTAACAAACCTATATGTGTATTACCTGATCCTAAAATAATAAGAAAAGAAACTAAGAATCCAAATTAAAAAGTAGCTTAAATAATAAGACTTAAAAAAATCCTTATATAACAAGGTATCCCAAGACAGGGAGATTCCAGAATAGGTTAATTCAACTAGTGAATCATATAAAATACCAGATTCTTTCTACTTTTCTTTTCTGTCATTTTTAGCAGTTGGGTATCCTCATGTTCTCAATAGAGCTGCAGCAGCTCCAGGCCTTGCACCCTCATTCATCAATATCTAGGGTCAAATAAAGTGGGTATTGCAATACCTAGAATTCTTCTTATAAAACCTAAGAAATGTTCCTCAAACCTTCTTCATCTTTCTCCATGGAGGCTTTCTCTTACATATTTAGCCAGAATTGGAACATATCTCCCTTCCCAAGTCAATCACTGATAAGAAGAATGGAATCACCAATTTTGGTTCAGACTAATCAAGATTCTTCCCTACTGGGCTGGGGCTAGGCTGGTACCTAGAAAAACAAAGCAAACTGAAAAAGCCTGGATAACCAAATTAAGGGCTTTGTTGGCAAGGAAGGACACTGATGGGTAGGCAACTGACATTGTCTGCCTCACCAATCTTTATATATTTTTTGCCAATCTTACAGGCAAAAGTGAGATCTTCTATTTTTATTTTTTTTTGCTTTATGATTCAGCTGGGCATTTTCTCCCACATTGCTTGGCCATTTCTAGTTCTTCTTTTGTGAGTTGGCAGCTCATGTCCATGGCTGATTTGTCAATTGGTATGCTTATTTTTCTTCTTGATTTGCAAGAGTCCTTATTATTTTTCTAGTGGGATTATTTTTTTTTTCTTCATTCTTTTACTCTGAATAAGGTAATCCTGGGTTGTTTATTTTTCTCACACCTACCTTCCGAATTTACCTTCTTGGACATGTCTCAAAAACTTTCTTTAAAAACACACATAGCCTTAGTTCAACACAGAATAGTTACTCACTGACTAACTAGTCATCCTCCAATCTTCTGGATTATTCTTTTAAAACAAATGTCTCATTCTTTTTTCCTATCTCCATTGCAAATGCCCCCATCACTTCTCCCTTTGGACTGCTGCCATTGCCTCCTCCTCATTGGTTTTCTCACCTTAGTGCCTTCCTTTTCATTCTTCCTGCAGACCCTAGGTGATGTTAATGTTACCAAAACACCAAGCTGTGGATGACACAGTTTTGTACCCATTGTTGCTCAGGCTGCCCTCTTGCTTGCTAAAGTCTGAACTTCTTATCCTATCATGTAAGCCCATTTCATTCATTTCCAAACAACTCTTTTCACTGTTGCCTTTTGTTCTCATTATATCAAATGACCATGCCCAATCCTGCTTTCTGCTAGTTCCATTTTCCTTCCTCCCAAGTCCGCTTGGTGAAATCCCACCCATTTTTCAATGGTCAGTTCAAAAGCTACCATGTTGGCAAAGTCTTCCTAGATGCCTCAAGTCAGAATGACCTTCTTTTTTCCCTCTGTCAACCTTTTTTCCTGTTTGTGTTTGTGTATTTGAGACATCTTGCCTGTATCACTATTCCATATATGTGGAGCTCTCTGTCATGCCCTGAAGGCAGGACTTTTGTCTATGCTTGCGTCCTCCTCCCTCCTGGGGTTCATATGTAGTGAATGTTCAGTGTGTACTTGTTGAATCTATTAGTGCTCAGTAAATGTTTGACATTAACAATTCCTCCTGGTATACAATTAACCCAGGGGGCAACTTAAATTTAATTGCCATTTAGCAGTTTCTAGAGCAAGCCTGATTGCCACTGTATGTACAAAAGCTTTGGGGGAAAGAAGTGTTTTCCATCGTCTGCAGTATGGATTTTCAAGCCTTAGTTTTGATTTGTTAGAAGACAACTCTGTAATGATACCTCAATTTAATCGGTCCTTTTGTGGGAAGACTATTTTAAATGAATTCAGCCTTAAAATTACTACTACAAACAAGTCTGTATAAATCATGCTAAATTATGGGGAATGAAGTCAAACATAGAAATTTACTTTTTTAGTTGCTTTTAAGAAACTTTAAAAGACATATAATATAATAACCAAGACAATTTGCTCTGTGTCAGGTACTATTCTAAATACTTTATATGCGTTTATTTAATCCTCATAACACCTCCAAAGATAGGAACAATGATCATTTTCTACCATCGTGTGTCACTTGTAGTCTCTTTGCTAGAATACCTGCTGATCTGAAAGGCACAGCCAAAGATCCAGAAAAATGAAAAGATACAAATTAGAAGGAGCATTACAGAGTCTAAGGTTTTGTGCTGCTACTATAAATATTCTGTTTCATGAAGATAAATGATTTGTGAATTTTAGCATCCATGATGTCATTTAATGAGGATGTACATTCTAATTTCTCTGCCGTAACATTCTAACATCCAAGGATTTATCCTAGTCTGATGAACCCTTATATGTCTCTTTCAAAGCAGGAAACCAAAGACTTTGATTAATTTTACCTACCCCATCTAGAACTTGTATTCTGAAATGTGTGGAACAACAGTTCTCAAAGTGTGTCTGTGCATCCCTGGGGATCCCTAAGACCCATTTAGGGAGTCCATGTGGCCAAGACTACTTTCATAATGACCCAAAGATGTTATCTGGCTTTTTCACTCTCATTCTTTCACAAGTATATACAGTGGAGTTTCCCAGAGGCCACCTAAGGTATAACACAGTTAACATGTTAAATGCTGGAGCAGATCTGAGAATCCAGCTGACTTCTATGAAGCCAAACATTAAAGAGGTTTGCAAAAATGTAAAACGGTGCCAGTTTTCTTATTAAATTATTTTGTTTTGGAAAGATAGTTATTCTTCGTAAAAGTACATTGTTTGCATTACCCATTAACATATGATGAGTTTACTATAGTTATTTAAAATTGGAATTTTCAATTCTTAATATAGTCAATATTGATAGACGTAGCCCCCATAAACAAAGTTCTTTAAGATGCTCAATAATTTGCAAGAACCAAAAAGTTTGAGAACTGCACGTGCAGAGAAACTAGGACAAATCCAAGTCATGAGGTGTATCTAGATTAGTTTCTGAAATCATAATTTCAATTCTGTATATGTGTTCAAATATTTATAGCTTGAAATGTAGTTTACATAGTTAGTTCATATAGCTTGACATTTTATTCATGTACTTGATGGATATTTGTTGAGCACTTGTGCACCAGATGCTGGACTAAGCATTGCAATTACCATGGGAAGAAAGTCTGCTTTCATGGAGCTTGGCTGTGACATTCACTCCTGCGGCTCTCCCTTCAGTGGTTGTATTGCCCCAAGGAGTTCTGAATCTAGGGAGGCAAGACACTGGTGTGGAATCTTTAAACAAATCAGAAGAATGAATAGAGCTCAGATATTACTGTGCACAGCTCTCAGGATGAAGGAGTTCAGAGGATGGAGAAATCAGCACAGGCCAGTATGATAAGGGTTTCTGGGACTGGAATTAAACTCAGAAGGACAGACAAGTTTAAGAGAGTTGAGCTGAGTAGAAGAGGCCAGGCTAGGTGTGGGAAGAGATGAGAAAGCTGGTAGAAATCAGATCTTTGCTCACTGTGTAGGGATCTAGGGGCCTGCCTGTATGGAGAAGGAGGATTCTGGTGAGGAACTCCTAGTCTAAGACTGAGTTTTCTTCTGTAACTGATGAAACATTCATTACGTCTTCTAAGCTACCGGAAAGCAGCTCTCTTGGGTGTGCTTGGAAGTCTATGCTATCACCCAGTGTTTCCCGAACTTGCCAGATCCTCAACTTTCCCAAATAACAAGAATTATCTGGAAGTACTTCTTAGAGACACAGATTCCAGGGCCCCGGATTCCAGAAACAGTGATCAGGGGAGAGGCCTGGGTTTCTGTGTATTTATCAAGCACTCTAGGTAATTTTCTTTTTTAAAAATTACAGGCAAGGTTGGGAAATACTATTGCAACCCATTACCAGCCCTGAGGCTGCACTCTGGGAAACTTTAAAAAATACCATTGCTTAGGCTCTACCCACAGTGACCTAATTTAACAACAACAGAATGATAAAAATGAAGATAAACTCTCAATAATCAAAATTAAATTATGAGAGTTTTTGATCTATAATTGTTCCTTTAGCGGCCCTATGTTCTCCATACCCCCAGAATCATTACTTAGCTAGGAAAATCACATCTGGCCTTATTAATGGTGTTTTTCTAGTTTTTAGATGCTAAGAATACAACATTGTGAACTAGGGCTGTGATTACTAGCGGTGGGGGAAGCAGCAGAGTGACTACTTGCTTTGGAAATAAAACAGGAAACATTCATAGTTGCTTTGGGCTGTAAACGTGTGTCCAGGTCACAGTAAAGGCTAAGAATAGCCCACAAGGGACACGTGGGAAATAGCCCTCATGGATCCACTGAACTGGAAACTTGGAGAGGAAGCAGAGAAACAAAATCACACCAGGGCTTTCATTGTTCCAGATAACTTTCTGAGTAAATGCAAAGTATGTACTGTTTGATCCCACAGGAAAACCAACTAAATTCTTTTTTTTTGAGATGGAGTTTCACTCTTGTTGCCCAGGCTGGGGTGCAATGGCGCCATCTTGGCTCACCATAACCTCCATCTCCCTGGTTCAAGTGATTCTCTTGCCTCAGCCTCTCAAGTAGCTGGGATTACAGGCATGCGCCACCATGCCTGGCTAATTTTGTACTTTTAGTAGAGATGAGGTTTCTCCCTGTTGGTCAGGCTGGTCTCAAATTCCCAACCTCAGGTGATCCTCCTGCCTCGGCCTCCCAAAGTGTTGGGATTACAGGCGTGAGCCACTGAGCCCGACCATCAACTAAATTTTCACTGAAGAAAGTGTTTGTGTTTTTCAATTTATGAAATCTTGGACTCCAACTTTGGGGGAGGTGACAGAGCCAGAAGACAATTGAGAGGTCAGTTGGCTCTACTGCCTGCTTTCTCCATCTCTTTCTCTTTATTCTTCCTGATGCAATCTGAACCAGACACTAGGAGACATGAAATTTGAGCTGCCTCTGTCGCTGGCTGGCTGTGTGATCCATGCACAAGTCACCTGCCCTCTCTGGGACTCAGCTTCCCTATCTGCTTAAAGAAAGGCATGCTTTAGTCTGTTGAGCCCTTTCTACCTAGATCATTGCAAAAATACAAGACTCTGTCATAACATTGTTCTGGCATCTTCCTAAACAGAGGACACCTAGCATATAAGGGTGAATGGTTGAACTCCAGCTTAAAAAACAAACAAACAAAAAAGAACAAACTATACTTACTATGTGGCCAAACTGAACAGGATCTGCTCAGGGACTTAGAAAACAGCCCTTAGCATTCAGGAAACCATAACTGATATACTGAAAAAGAGAAAGGGTCTGAAGCTTGACCTTTGTTTATTTATTTGCCTGTTTAAGTGTTTACTTTTTAAAATTTAAAATATTTTTTCCCAACTTTATTGAGGTACGATTGACAAATGTTTTTTATATGATCTTTTCTTTTTTTTCTTTTCTTTTCTTTCGAGATGGAGTCTCCCTCTGTCACCCAGGCTGTAGGGCATTGGCTTGATTTCGGCTCACTGCAACCTTTGCCTCCTGGGTTCAAGCGATCTTCCTGCCTCAGCCTCCCGAGTAGCTGGGATTACAGGCATCTGCCACAGTGCCTGGCTACTTTTTTTGTGTTTTTAGTAGAGATGGGTTTTTGCCATGTTGGCCAGGCTGGTCTTGAACTCCTGGTCTCAGGTGATCCACCTTGCTCAGCCTCCCAAAGAAGTGCTGGGATTACAGGCATAAGCCACCACACCCAGCTGATGTTTTGATATATGAATACATTGTGAAATGATTACCATAATCAAGCCAATTAACATACATTACCTCACATGGTTACCATTTTATTTTTGGTATGGTGAGAACACTTAAGATCTGATCTCTTAGCAAATTTCAAGTATATAATACAGTATTATTAACTATAGTTGCTGTGCTGTACATTAGGTCTCTAGAACTTATTCATCTTAAAACTGAAAGTTTGTATACTTTGACCAGTATTTCCCTTTTTCTCCCATCTCCCAGGCCCTGGCAATCACCGTTTTACTCTTTGTTACTATGAGTTTGCTGGTTTTATTTTTTAGATTTCACATATAAGTAAGGTCATGAAACATTTGTCTTTCTGTGTCTGGCTTACTTCACTTATGATATCCTCAAGGTACATCCATGTTGTGGCAAATGGCAGGATTTCTTTCTTTTTTAGGTTAAAAATATTCCATTATGTGAATATATGTTCCTTCATTGATGGACACTTAGTTTTTGTTTTTGTTTTTTTTGAGACGAGTTTCGCTTTTGTTGCCCAGGTTGGAGTGCAATGGCGTGATCTCAGCTCACTGCAGCCTCCACCTCCTGGGTTCCAGTGATTCTCTCACCTCAGCCTCCCGAGTAGCTGGGATTACAGGCGTGTGCCACCACGCCCACCTAATTTTTGTATTTTTAGTAGTGATGAGGTTTCTCTGTGTTGGTCAGGCTGGTCTCGGGCTCCTGACCTCAGGTGATCCGCCCGCCTCGGCCTCCCAAAGTGCTGGGATTACAGGTGTGAGCCACCGTGCCCAGCCAGTTGTTTTTGTATCTTGGCTATTGTGAGTAATGCTGCAGTGAACGTGGGAATGCCTGATTCAGCTCCTTGCTGGGTGGTATGGTCTTGGGTTCATGAAATATTCCCTAAGATCATTTTCTTTATCTAGGTCTCTGGATGAGGGATTACACTCCCCCACCCCCCAGTGCTATGCTTTATGATCTATATTTCCTGAGCAAGAACATTTTGTGCAAACCCTTGGCCTGAATCATTCAGGTTCAAGAACATTTGGGCTCTCTCTGAGGCAAGTTTCCCAGAGAAGACAACAGCTGGGCCTTTTCTTCCCTCTTCCTCCATCTTCCCAGCCCCAGTCCCTTGGAATTGAGCAGTGACAGTGAGGAGTCCAGAGCTGCCACATAGCTGCCATATGTCAGGCCTGGGAGTCAGGGCTTGGGGTCTGGGGCTTGTTCTTCAGTCTCTTATTCTCCCTGGGTCCTTGAGCGGGTCACTTGCCTCATCAAACCCAGACCTTTGAGTCAACAGGTTAGAATGGATGTGCAGTTCCATACATTAGGACTTCTTAAGGGTATTTTATTAAAAATATACAGGTCCAGACCTCACTGTCAGAGATTCTGAGTCAGATAAATCCAAAACGAGTTGTGAATCACTGTTCTTGACCTGAGGCAACTGCACAGATAATTCTAGATGTCTTCTATGTGTGCTGTGTGGCACCATTCATCCACCTATTGGAGGGTGAGAGGATTTAAGCAAGTTTCTTCTTGCACAGAATTGTTGTCCAGGCCCACAGTTCTGCCTATAGGTCTCCAGTGGGCCATGAAGATCTGCCTGAAGGCCTCGGATGGAACCAAAAGTGAGCTCTTTCTGCACTGTTAGGAGGTTAATGACATCCATTTCCATCGATTGGTATATTTGCGTGTGATTAAGAGCTGCTTGCTAATATCTACTATCTGAATTTAGGGTCCCCTGGAAACAAAGCCTAAGGCAAGACTTAGATGAGATGTTTCCTTAAGAGGTAACCCAGGGAGTAGAAGGGGGGAAGGGAAAAAGCCAATAAAGGATGTCTTCCTCCGTTTTGCATTGCTATAAAGGAATACCGTAGGCTGGGAAACTTACAAAGAAAAGAAGTTTGTCTGGCTCATGGTTCTGCAGGCTGTACAAGAAGCATGGCTCCAGCATCCCCTTCTGATGAGGACCTCAGGAAGCTGCCAGGAAGTGGCAGAAGGGAAAGTAGAACCAGCATTATATAGCCAGAGAGGAAGGGAAGGGAAGAGAGGGAAGGGAGGAGAGGGTGAGGGGAGGGAAGGGAAAGGAAGGGAAGGGAGGGGAAGAGAAGGGACCTTTTAACGATCAGACCTCATGGGAATGCATCGTGAGAACTCCCTCATTTCTGTGGAAATGGCACCAGGCATCATGCTGTTCATGAAGAATCTGCCCCCATGACTCAAACAAACACCACTCACCAGGCTCTACCTCCAATATTAAGAGTATGTCACTGAATCGATCACTATTATAAGAAGCTGGAGCTCAATCCCTTTGGGGACCCTCTGTCAATCTGTATTGTTCAGTGGCTCTTAAGTGGGAGTGGTTTTTCTTTCCTGATGGCATTGGCAATGCGTGGGGGCATTTTGGGTTGTCGTAACTGGGAGATGCTACAGCATCCAGGGATACTGCTAAACATCCTATGATGCACAGGACAGCCCCCACCCCTACAACAACAAAAAAAATCCAGCTCCAAGTATCAATGTTGCCAAGGTTGAGAAAACTGCAGCCCATGCCTCAGAATTGTCTCTCTGAAGAACAATGAGCCTGGAGCATTTATCCACCAACTGCCATCCATCTCTGGGTCAGGTTTGGCTCTGAAAATGTCACTATTTTCAAACTTCCAGGCTACACTTGCATTAGGGCTGAGCAGACTTCCATGGTTTTGGAGAAATCCTTGAGGCAGAAAAGCAGAGGCACCATGACACACATAAGTAAGAACCTGTCCACACGTGTGAAATAGCCTAGTGTGTGCTGAAATCAGGGCAATGCCCAGGGGCTGTGGCAAGGTATAATTTTCCCAGCTGAGTAATGATTCTAGGGCTGTAGAGAATGTGGTGTAACTGCAAAAAATATGGACACAAAGAGTCATAATTCAGTTCTAGACAGAGACAAAGGCTGGAAATCCAGTATGGTACGAAGTGGCTCTATGGTGAAATTGTTAAAAACATGATCTCTGGTACAAACCAAAAACCAACACTTGTTGTATTTGTGACTTTGGGCAAGTTAACTAACTTTTCTGTCTCTCAGCTTCCTCACCTAGACAATAAATTGGGGTTGATAATGGTTCCCACTTCATAAAGTTGTTGTGAGGACTAAATTGTGTGTGTGTGTGTGTGTGTGTGTGTGCATGTGATTGTATACATTTGATGTCACACTAACAGTGTCTAACATTTGGTGAGCACTGGTTGACTGTTTACATCATCCCAGGGCTGGGATTCTGGGCTTGGGAGTTACAACATCAGCCTATCTTGGCCTTTGGCCATTGGTAGTACACATAGGAGCTTAGTTAAATGGAAAAATTCATTGAGCTCCTAGTGGAAGTCAGCCACTGTGCTAGGCTCTTGGCCAAGCTCTCAGTAATAAGAATAGGACTCTCTCTTTTTCCTCTTCTGCTCTTTATCTATGAACTGCTTTCCTTCCTTTCATTTAATGAAGTGGAGGTGAAGAGGAAGGAGCATCGGACTTGGAGAAATGAATTGCAATTCCTGACTATACTTTATCAATCATTGGTTGTGATTTGGGAAACCACTTTGCTTTTGAATTCTCACATTTATAAAGTGAATATAATCTAATCTTGCTTCACTGTGTTCCTATGAGAATTAAATGAGATGACATAAGCAAAATATTATAAAAATGGATACATATGCCAAAAATTTTGTTTTACTGTTAGGCTGATACAAAAGTAATTGTAGTTTTACCATTACTTTCAGTGGCAAAAACCACAATTAATTTTTCACCAACTTAATAGAATGTCAGTGTTCTCAATTCGTCTGGGCCTGTAGAGTTTTAAAACATACAATTTTTTGCATTTTAATCCCAAGATTGTTGAGTGTACTTGGAAGGGGACCAAAAGGAACCATAATTAAAAAAAAAATTCTAGTCAATTTTGATGATCAGCCAGATTTGAGAACCATTAAACTATTATGTGCTATGAAACAGGGATTATGCCTTATTCAACTTTGTATTCTCACTGGTTAACATAGTTTAGTATCCAGTATAATCCAGTAATGGGATGGCTGGGTCAAATGGTATTTCTAGTTCTAAATCCTTGAGGAATCACCACACTGTCTTCCACAATGGTTGAACTAGTTTACAGTCCCACCAACAGTGTAAAAGTGTTCCTATTTCTCCACATCCTCTCCAGCACCTGTTGTTTCCTGACTTTTTAATGATCACCATTCTCACTGGTATTGTGATTTTGATTTGCATTTCTCTGATGGCTAGTGATGATGAGCATTTTTTCATGTATCTGTTGGCTGCATAAATGTCTTCTTTTGAGAAGTGTCTGTTCATATCTTTTGCCCACTGGGTATATACCCAAAGGATTATAAATCATGCTGCTATAAAGACACATGCACATGTATGTTTATTGCGGCACTATTCACAATAGCAAAGACTTGGAACCAACCCAAATGTCCATCAATGACAGACTGGATTAAGAAAATGTGGCACATATACACCATGGAATATTATACAGCCATAAAAAAGGATAAGTTCATGTCCTTTGTAGGGACATGGATGCATCTGGAAACCATCATTCTCAGCAAACTATTGCAAAAACAGAAAACCAAACACCGCATGCTCTCACTCATAGTTGGGAATTGAACAATGAGAACACTTGGACACAGGAAGGGGAACATCACACACCGGGGCCTGTTGTGGGGTGCGGGGAGCGGGGAGGGATAGCATTAGGAGATATACCTAATGTAAATGAGTTAATGGGTGCAGCACACCAACATGGCACATGTATACATGTGTAACAAACCTGCACGTTGTGCACATGTACCCTAGAACTTAAAGTATAATAAAAAAGAAAATTTTTTAAAAAAGTATATAGTATAATCAATGAGTGCTTTTTTATTTTAAAATAAAAGGCCAAATCTTGTTACTTAGAAAAACAGAAGAAAGTTACAGCACTCCAGGGGTTGCTGCACTCTCCCAAACTGCATATTTGTCTTGAACCACCTTCCTTACATTGAATTGCTGGTTTGTCCCTTAACTACCTGAGCTAATTTATACCTATGACTATAATACTTGAGCAGATTACACTACCTTATGCTCAGAATCAGGATGAATGACAATCTTTGCCCTTTCTACTTCAAAGGTGGCTACAAAAATTAAGGAGACAATAGATAAGAAAGTGATTTTCAGGCTACAGAATGTTATAAATATATAGGGAATTGATGTTATTAAAAAGGAATATACACTAAGTAAACTTGTAGTTCTCTAAGACTCAATTATATTGTGACTATTGAAGAGAGAAAATTCTTTTTTTTTTTTTTTAAGATGGAGTCTTGCTGTTGTCAGCCCAGGCTGAAGTGCCATGGCGTGATCTTGGCTCACCGCAACTGACTCCCAGATTCCAGCAATTCTCCTGCCTCAGCCTCCCAAGTAGCTGGGATTACAGGCACATGCCACCACACCTGGATAATTTTAGTATTTTTAGTACAGACAGGGTTTCACCATGTTGGCCAGGCTGTTCTTGAACTGCTGACCTCAGGTGATCTGCTTGCCTTGGCCTCCTACAGGTGTGAGCCACAGTGCCCTGCCGAGAGAAGATTCTTTAGTCAGATTCTTTATACTCACAGATTCAAAACTGAGTTCAGTAAAGTGATTCAGAGACATGGAATTCTTTAAAATAAAGAAACATGGAAAGTTGAAATTATAAGATGGGGCAGAGGCATATAGGCTAAGACAACCCAAGAGAATATAGAAAGATCACAGTATTAATATCAGAAAAGTAAAATTCAAGGCAAAAGGTGTTGAATAGGTCAAAAAGAAATGCTGTATAGTGATAGAACTTGTGACTCATAATGGAATATAACTGTCACGAATAGTTATGCGCCAATGAATATAGCACAAAAATATTAGAAGTAAAATCCTCAGAAAATATAAGAAAAATTTGACAGAATCAATATTGTAGTGGAAACATTTATTACAGCTTTTTGGAACTTTGGCAAATCCAGTGGATACCAAGATAAAGAGAAAGTGAATATATAATTTAGAAGATATTTTTATAGAAATAAATTGAACCCTAAAAACAGAGAATAAACTTTTGATAATTTTGGTGATTTCTGCATTTCCAAATGAGGTACCCAGTTCATCTCATTGGGACTGGTTGGACAGTGGGTGCAGCCCATGGAGGACAAGCTGAAGGAGGGTGGGGTGTCACCTCACCGGGGTAGTGCAAGAGGTTGGGGAATTCTCTCCCCTACCCAAGGGAAGCCATGAGGGACTGAACCTGGGGAACTGTACACTCTGACCCAGGTACTGTGATTTTCCCATGGTCTTCGCAACCCACAGACCAGGAGATTCCTTCCAGTGCCTACACCACCTGGGCCCTGGGTTTCAAGCACAAAACTGGGCAACCATTTGGGCAGACACTGAACTAGCTACAGAAGTTTTTTTTTCCCTATACCTTAGTGGCACCTGGAACGGCAGCAAGACAGAACCATTCACTCCCCTGCAAAGGGGGCTGAAGCCAGGGAGCCAAGTGGTCTGGCTCGGCGGGTGCCACCCTCATGGAGCCCAGCAAACTAAGATCCACTGGCTTGAAATTCTTGCTGCCAGCACAGCAGCAGTCTGAGATTGACCTGGGACTCTCGAGCTTGGTTGCGGGAGGGGCATCCACCATTGCTGAGGTTTGAGTAGGCGGTTTTACCCTTACAGTGTAAACAAAGCCTCCAGGAAGTTTGAACTGGGTGGAGCCCACTGCAGCTCACCAAGGCCACTGTGGCCAGACTGCCTCTCTAGATTTCTCCTCTCTGGGCAAGGCATCTCTGAAAAAAAGGCAACAGCCCCAGTGGGACTTATAGATAGAACCCCCATCTCCCTGGGACAGAGCCCCTGGGGGAAGGGGCAGTTGTGGGTGCAGCTTCAGCAGACTTAAACGTCTCTTCCTGATGGCTCTGAAGAGAGCAGCAGACCTCCCAGCACAGTGTTTGAGCTCTGGTAAGGGTCAGGCTGCCCCCTCAAGTGAGTCCTTGACCCCCATGTATCCTGACTGGGAAACACCTCCCAGTAGGGGCCAACAGGCACCTCATGCAGGAGAGCTCTGGCTGGCATCTGGCAGGTGCCCCTCTGGGATGAAGCTTCTAGAGGAAAGAACAGGCAGCAATCTTTGCTGTCCTGCAGCCTCTGCTGGTGATATCCAGGCAAACAGGGTCTGGAGTGGGCCTCCAGCAAACTCCAGCAGACCTGCAGCAGAGGGGCCTGACTGTTAGAAGAAAAACTAGCAAACAGAAAGGGAAAGCACATCTACTCAGAGACCCCATCCAAAGGTCACCGACATCAAAGACCAAAGGTAGATAAATTTATGACACTGGGGAGAAACCATCACAAAAAGGCTGAAAATTCCAAAAACCAGAATGCCTCTTCTTCTCCAAAGGATCACAACTCCTTGCCAGCAAGGAAACAAAACTGGACAGAGAATGAATTTGACAAATTGACAGAAGTAGAATTCAGAAGGTGGGTAATAACAAACTCCTCCGAGCTAAAGGAGCATGTTCTAACCCAATGCAAGGAAGCTAAGAACCTGGAAAAATGGTTAGACGAATTGCTAACTAGAATAACCAGTTTAGAGAAGAACATAAGTGACCTGATGGAGCTGAAAAACACAGTGCGAGAACTTCGTGAACCATACACAAGTATCAATAGCCAAATCGATCAAGAGGAAGAGAGGATATTAGAGATTGAAGATCAACTTAATGAAATAAAGCGAGAAGACAAGATTAGAGAAAAAAGAATGAAAGGAATGAACAAAGCCTCAAAGAAATATGGGATTATGTGAAAAGACCAAAATCTACATTTCATTGGTGTACCTGAAAGTAATGGGGAGAAGGGAACCAAGTTGTAAAACATTCTTCAGGATATTATTCAGGAGAACTTCCCCAACCTAGTGAGACAGGCAACATTCAAATTCAGGAAATACAGAGAACACCAAAAAGATACTCCTTGAGAAGAGCAACCCCAAGACACATAATCGTCAGATTCACCAAGGCTGAAATGAAGGAAAAAAATGTTAAGGGCAGCCAGAGAGAAAGGTCGGGTTACCCAAAAAGGGAAGCCCATCAGACTAACAGCAGATCTCTTGG
>NW_012116278.1:3028566-3030815 GCF_000951035.1 Colobus angolensis palliatus | reverse complement strand
TGGGCAAAATAACCAGCTAGCATCATAATGACAGGATCAAATTCACACATAACAATATTAACCTTAAATGTAAATGGGCTAAATGCCCCAATTAAAAGACACAGACTGGCAAATTGGATAAAGAGTCAAGACGCATCAATCAGTGTGCTGTATTCAGGAGATCCTCACATGCAAAGACACATATAGGCTCAAAATAAAGGGATGGAGGAATATTTACCAAGCAAATAGAAAGCAAAAAAAAGCAGGAGTTGCAATCCTAATTTCTGATAAAACAGACTTTAAACCAACAAATATCAAAAGAGACAAAGAAGGGCATTACATAATGGTAAAGGAATCAATGCAACAAGAAGAGCTAACTATCTTAAATATATATGTACCCAATACAGGAGCACCCAGATTCATAAAGCAAGTTGTTAGATACCTACAAAGAGACTTAGATTCCCACACATTAATAGTGGGAGACTTTAACACCCCACTGTCAATATTATATCAACGAGACAGAAAATTAACAAGGATATTCAGGTCTTGAAGTCAGCTGTGGACCAAGCAGACGTAATAGACATCTACAGAAATCTCCACCTCAAATCAACAGAATATACATTCTTCTCAGCACCTCATTGCACTTATTCTAAAATTGACCACATAGTTGGAAGTAAAACACTCCTCAGCAAATGCACAAGAATGAAAATCATAACAGTCTCTCAGACCACAGTGCAATCAAATTAGAGCTGAGGATTAAGAAACTCACTCAAAACTGCACAACTGCATGGAAACTGAATGACCTGCTCCTGAATGACTACCGAGTAAATAAGGAAATGAAGGCAGAAATATAGATGTTCTTTGAAACCAATGAGAACAAAGACACAATGTACCAGAGTTTCTGGGACACATTTAAAGCAGTGTGTAGAGGGAAAGTTGTAGCACTAACTGCCCACAAGAGAAAGCAGGAAAGATCTAAAATTGATACCTGAACATCAAAATTAAAAGAACTGGAGAACAAGAGCAAACAAAATCAAAAGCTAGCAGAAGACAAGAAATAATGAAGATCAGAGCAGAACTGAAGGAGATAGAGGCACAAAAAACCCTTCAAAAAATCAATGAATCCAGGAGCTATTTTTTTGAAAAGATCAACAAAATAGATCACTAACCAGACTAATAAAGAAGAAAGGAGAGAAGAATAAAATAGATGCAATAAAAAATGATAAAGGGGATATCACCACTGATCCCACAGAAATACAAACTACTATCAGAGAATACTATAAGCTCCTCTATACAAATTAACTGGAAAATCTAGAAGAAATCGATAAATTCCTGCACACATACACCTTCCCAAGTCTAAATGAGGAAGAAGTTGAATCCTTGAATAGACTACTAAGTTCTGAAATTGAGACAGTAATTAATAGCCTACCAACCAAAACAAGTCCAGGACCAGACGGATTCATAGCTGAATTATACCAGAGGTACAAAGAGGAGCTGGTACCATTCCTTCTGAGACTATTCCAAACAATAGAAAAGGAGGGAATCCTCCCTAACTCATTTTGTGAGGCCAGCATCATCCTGATACCAAAACCTGGCAGAAATACACACACACACACACACACACACACACAAGAAAATTTCAGGCCAATATCCCTGATGAACATTGATGCAAAAATCCTCAATAAAATACTGGCAAACTGAATCCAGCAGCACATCAAAAAGCTTATACCACAATCAAGTCAGCTTCATCCCTGGGAAGCAAGGCTGGTTCAACATAGGCAAATCAATAAACATAATCCATTACATAAACAGAACTGATGACAAAAACCACACAATTATCTCAATAGATGCAGAAAATGTCTTCAACTAAATTCAACACCCTTCATGCTAAAAACTCTCAATAAACTAGGTATTGATGGAACGTATCTCAAAATAATAGAGCTATTTATGACAAACCCACAGTCAATATCATACTGAATGGGCAAAACTGGAAGCATTCCTTTTGAAAACCGGCACAAGGATGCCCTCTCTTACCACTCCTATTCAACATAGTATTGGAAGTTCTGGCCAAGGCAATCGGGCAAGATAAAGAAATAAAGGTATTTAAATAGGAAAAGAAGATGTTAAATTGTCTCTGTTTGCAGATGACATGATGGTATATTTAGAAAACCCCACCATCTTAGCCCAAAATCTCCTTAAGCTGATAAGCAACTTCAGCAAAGTCTCAGGATACAAAATCAATGTGCAAAAATCACAAGCATTCCTATACA
>NW_012116278.1:3025525-3028391 GCF_000951035.1 Colobus angolensis palliatus | reverse complement strand
GACCTTTTCAAGGAGAACTACAAATCACTGCTCAAGGAAATAAGGGAGGACACAAACAAATGGAAAAACATTCCATGCTCATGGATAGGAAGAATCGATATTGTGAAAATGGACACACTGCCCAAAGTAATTTACAGATTCAATGCTATCCCCATCAAGCTACCTTTGACTTTCTTCACAGAATTGGAAAAAACAACTTTAAACTTCACATGGAACCAAAAAGAGCCCACACGGTCAAGACAATCCTAAGCAAAAAGAACAAAGCTGGAAGCATCATGCTACCTGACTTCAAACTATACTATAAGGCTATAGTAACCAAAACAGCATTGTACTGGTACCAAAACAGATACATAGACCAACGGAGCTGGGGGCCTCAGAAATAACACCACACATCTGCAACCACCTGATCTTTGACAAACCTGACACAAGCAAGCAATGGGGAAAGGATTCCCTATTTAATAAATGGTGTTGGGGGCTGGGCAAGGTGGCTCATGCCTGTAATCCCAGCACTTTGAGAGGCCAAGATGGGCGGACCACCTGAGGTTGGGAGTTCGAGATCAGTCTGACCAACATGGAGAAACTCCATCTCTACTAAAAATTAAAAATTAGCCGGGCATGGTGGCACATGCCTGTAATCCTAGCTACTTGGGAAGCTGAGGCAGGAGAATCGTTTGAACCTGGGAGGCAGAGGTTGCAGTGAGCCGAGATTGTGCCATTGCACTCCAGCCTGGGCAACAAAAGCGAAACTCCATCTGAAAATAAGTAAATAAATAAATAAATAAATAAAAATAAAATAAAATAAATGGTGTTGGGAAAAGTGGCTAGCCATATGCAGAAAACTGAAACTGGACCCCTTCCTTATACCTTATACAAAAATTAACTCAAGATGGATTAAAGACTTAAACATAAGACCTAAAACCATAAAAATCCTAGAAGAAAACACAGGCAATACCACTCAGGACATAGACGTGGGCAAAAACTTCATATCTAAATACCAAAAGCTATGGCAACAAAAGCCAAAATTGACAAATGGGATCTAATTAAACAAAAGGGCTTCTGCACAGCAAAAGAAACTATCATCAGAGTGAACAGACAACCTACAGAATGGGAGAAAATTTTTGCAATCTATCCATCTGACAAACGGCTAATATCCAGAATCTACAAAGAATTTAAACAAATTTACAAGAAAAAAAAAAGCATCAAAAAGTGGGCAAAGGATATGAACAGACCCTTCTCAAAAGAAGACATTTATGGCCGGGCGCGGTGGCTCACGCCCTTAATCTCAGCACTTTGGGAGGCCGAGGCGGGCAGATGACGAGGTCGGGAGATTGAGACCATCCTGGCTAACGTGGTGAAACCCCGTCTCTACTAAAAATATAAAAAATTAGCCGGGGCATGTTGGCGGGCGCCTGTAGTCCGAGCTACTCAGGAGGCTGAGGCAGGAGGAGAATGGCGTGAACCCGGGAGGCGGAGCTTGCAGTGAGCCGAGATCCCGCCACTGCAGTCCAGCCTGGGCGACAGAGCGAGACTCTATCCACTTCCCCCACCAAAAAAAAGAAGACATTTATGCAGCCAACAGACATATGAAAAAAAAGCTCATTATCACTGGTCATTAGAGAAATGCAAATCAAAACCACAATGAGATACCATCTCACACCAGTTAGAATGGCTATCATTAAAACGTCAGGGAACAACAGATGCTGGAGAGGATGTGGAGAAATAGGAAAGCTTTTACACTGTTAGTGAGATTGTAAATTGTGTCAACCATTATGGAAGACAGTGTGGCAATTCCTCAAGGATCGACAACTAGAAATATCATTTGACCCCAGCAATCCCATTACTGGGTATATACCTGAAGGATTATAAATCATTCTACTATGACGGCTCATGCACATGTATGTTTATTGCAGCACTATTCACAATGGCAAAGACTTGGAACCAACCCAAATGTCCATCAATAAATGATAGATTGGATAAAGAAAATGTGGCACATATACACCATGGAATACTACGTAGCCATAAAAAGGATGAGTTCATGTCATTTGCAGGGACACGGATGAAACTGGAAACCATCATTCCCAGCAAAATAACACAAGTACAGAAAAACACTGCATGTTCTCACTCATAAGTGGGAGTTGAACAAGGAGAACACATGGACACAGGGAGGGGAACATCACACACCAGGGCCTGTAGGGGTGCGGGGGGCAAGGAGAGGGATAGCATTAGGAGAAATACCTGATATAGGTGACAGGTAGATGGTTGCAGCAAACCACCATGGCACATGTATACCTATGTAACAAAACTGCATGTTCTGCACATGTACCCCAGAACTTAAAGTATAATAAAAAAAAGGAAACTTGGTGCAAAAAAAGTAAAATATCTCATTAATATTTTGATGTTCAAATGACATTTTGGCATATTAGATTATATAAAAATATGACATTTGATTTTATCTGTTTCTTTTGCTTTTTAAGTGTGACTACTAGAATATTTAATATATGTGTGGCTCACATTTGTGGCTTACATTATATTTCTATTGGATAACATTTTAAAGGGTCATATTTATTTTCTACAATGTAATAAAGCATAAGGTATAATAGCAAAATCTCAAGTCTCTTAGAAATTAAAAAACAAAAATGTGAATTATAAACTCTCATTTAAAAATCTTTTTGTGTCATCTGGGTGCAGTGGCTCACACCTGTAATCCCAGCACTTTGGGAGGCCAAGGCAGGTGGATCACCTGAGGTCAGGAGTTTGAGACCAGCCTGACCAAAGCATAAGGTATAATAGCAAAATCTCAAGTCTCTTAGAAATTAAAAAACAAAAATGTGAATTATAAACTCTCATTTAAAAATCTTTTTGTGTC
>NW_012116278.1:3014833-3025475 GCF_000951035.1 Colobus angolensis palliatus | reverse complement strand
AAACAAAAATGTGAATTATAAACTCTCATTTAAAAATCTTTTTGTGTCATCTGGGTGCAGTGGCTCACACCTGTAATCCCAGCACTTTGGGAGGCCAAGGCAGGTGGATCACCTGAGGTCAGGAGTTTGAGACCAGCCTGACCAACATGGAGAAACCCTGTCGCTACTAAAAATACAAAGATTAGCTGGGCATGGTGTCACATGCCTGTAATCCCAGCTACTTGGGAGGCTGAGGGAGGAGAATCACTTGAACCTGGGAGGCAGAGGTTGCAGTGAGCGGAGAGCTGAGATCGTGCCATTCCACTGCAGCCTGGGCATCAAGAGCAAAACTCCGTCTCAAATAAAACAAAACAAAACAAAACAAAATCTTTTTGTGTCAAAGAGGATGCAAAGCAAAACTGGCAATGTCATAATATCTGGGAAGTAAATATGGTTGCAAATAATAAATAGTTATGCATTGCTTAACAACAAGAATATGTTCTGAGAAATGTGTCTTTGTGTGATTTTGTCATTGTGTAAACATCAAAGAGTACGCTTACACAAACCCAGTTGGTGTAGCCTACTATTCACCTAGGCTATGTAGTATAGCCTCTTGCTCTAGGCTACAAACCTGTGCAGCATGTTACTGTGCTGAATACAGTAGACATTGTAATACAATGGTAAATATTTGTATCTAAACATACCTAAATGTAAAAAGTACAGTAAAAACATGGGGCTAAGGACATGAATAAATTCTGAAAAGAAGAATACATAAATGATCAACAAACATATTAAAAAAAAGCTCAACATCACTAATGATCAGGGAAATGCAAATCAAAACCACAGTGCTATACCACCTTACCCCTGCAAGAATAGCCATAATAAAAAAATAAAAAAAAAATAGATGTTGGCATTGATGCGGTGAAAAGGAACACTTCTACACAGCTGGTGGGAATGTAAACTAGTACAACTATTATGGAAAACAGTGTGGAGACTCTTTAAATAACTAAAAGTAGAACTACCATTTGATCCAGCAATCCCACTGCTGGGTATCTACCCAGAGGAAAAGAAGTCATTATACAAAAAAAGATACTTGCACATGCATATTTACAGCAGCAGAATTCACAATTGTAGAAATATGGGACCAGCCCAAATTCCCATCAATCAATGAGTGGATAAAGAACCTGTGGGGTGTGTGTGTATATATATACTAGAATACTACATATATATAAAATATGTATGTGTATATATACATTATAATACTATATATATTATAATATATACATTAGAATACTGTGTGTGTATATATATTAGAATACTACTCAGCCATTAAAAGGAATTAATTAGTGGCATTTGCAGCAACTTGGATGGAATTGGAGAGTATCATTCTAAGTGAAGAAACTCGGGAATGGAAAACCAGACTTCTGATATGCTCACTTATAAGTGTGAGCTAAGCTATGGGACGCAAAGCCATAAAAATGATACAATGGACTTTGGGGACTTGGGGGTAAAAGCTGGGAGGGGGGTTAGATATAAAAGACTACACATTGGTTTCAGTGTATACTGCTTAGTTGATGGGTGAATGAAAATCTCACAAATCCCACTGAAGGACTTACTCATGTAACCAAATACCACCTGTTCCCCAAAAACCTACGGAAATAAAAACATTTTTTAAAAATTGTGCACCCATCTAGGGCACTTACCATGAATGGCATTTACAAGACTGGGAATTGCTCTGGGTGTCTCAGTGACTGAATTGTAAGTGAATGTGAAGGCCTAGGATATTACTGTGCACTGCTATACATGTTATAAACATTGTGCACTTTGGCTACGTTAATTTTATAAAAAATGTTTTTTCTTTCTTCAATAACAAATTAACCTTAGCTTATTGCAACTTTTAAAATTTATACACTTTTTAATTTTTTAAAACTTTTTTACTCTTTTGTAATAACACTTAGCTTAAAATACACATTGTATAGCTGTTCAAAAATATTTCCTTTCTTTATATCCTTATTCTATAAGCTTTTTTTCTGTTTTTTTTTTAAAACTTTTAAAACTTTTTTGTTAGAAACCAAGACACAAATACACACAGTCTAAGCCTTCACAGAGTCAGGATAATCAACAGCCCTGTCTTCCACCTCCACATCTTGTCCCACTGGTAGGTCTGCAGGGGGCGATGATATGCATGGAACTGCCTTCACTTGTGATAACAATGCCTTCTTCTGGAATACCTCCTGAAGGATCTTCCTAACACTGTTTTACAGTTAACTTTTTTTTTTTTAAATAAATAGAAGGAGCACACTCTGAAATAATGATAATAGTATGGTATGGTAAATACATCAATCAGTAACTTAGTTGTTTATTATAATTATCAAGTATTATGTACTTTATATCATTGTGTGTGCTATACTTTTATACAACTGGCAGCACAGTAGATTTGCTTATGCCAGCAAAACCACAAACAAGTGAGTAATATGTTGAGTTTTATAACAGGTACAATGTCACTAGGCAATATGAAATTTTCAGCTCCACTATAATCTTATGGGACCACCATTGTATATGCGGTTCATCATTGAGCAAAATGTCATTATGTGATGCATGACTGTATATCAAAATATATGGCATTTACCCAAAAGAAAATTAAGAGCTCTAATTACTTTCATTACTAAACTTTTAAAAACAGAAATAAATGTACAAAACCTGGACAAACTAAAGTCTACTCAAGAAATCAGAAAAACAAAAAGTATATTATTCTCAGAGGTCTTATAGTCAAGTTTAGGAAAGTAGTCTCCAGTATACAATGGATTCCCAACTGTCTCAGTACCAAGTGTCTGCTGTCAGCCAAGCAGCAGGATTACCCTTATTATCATTAACCCTTCCAAATAAAATTCAAAGTTGCACATTATTGCCTACTTACTCCCATTTTACAGATGAGAAAACGGACACAGCAAGGTTAAGTGACTTGTTCAAGACCTTAAAACAAAATAAAAGATGTGTGATTAGAATTTTAGCTCTCATGCTCATGGGGTTTCCAATTCATCACACTGGTGCTGAAATATTCAGCTATAGGACTGAGAGTCCATGGGTTACAGAATAGGAATGAAAGAATGGAAAAGCCTAAACAATTACGTTTAACTTGATTTGATTGGCATCACTTGATTTAGTTTTAGGAATGCTAGTCCCCTCCTTTATAAGACAAGGGAACAACAATAGGTGATTGTTTAAGGCCGTTTTTGGAAAGTAGCATTGAGAGGTGCTTTGGACAGGTTAGCTTTCCTGGTGTATGACAGTTGTTACTTGTTTCTGGTAGAAAAGACCTCCTCCCATCATGGTACAGTTGCACTAACGTGCATAGAGTACTCTGGACACATGCCCCATTAAGACATCTCTGGAGCTTGGATAGTTTATCCAAGTAATACTCTGTATTAGTCCATTCTCATGTGGCTAGAAAGGACTACCCAAGACTGGGTAATTTATAAAGGAAAGAGGTTTAATTGACTCATACTTTTGCAGGACTGGGGAGGTCTCAGAAAACTTACAATCATAGTGGAAGGGGAAGCAAACATGTTCTTCTTCACATGGCAGCAGGATAGAAAAGTCAGTGTCCAGCAAATGGGGAAGCCCCTTATAAAACTATTAGCTCTTGTGACAACTCACTCACTATCATGAGAACAGAATGGGGGAAACCACCTCAATGATTCAATTATTTCTACCTGGTCCCTCCCATGACACATGAGGACGATGGGAACTATAATTCAAGATGAGATTTGGTTGGGGACACAGCCAAACTATATCATTCTACCTCTGACTCCTCCCAAATTCCATGTCCTCACAATTGAAAACACAATCATGCTCTTCCAACAGTCCCCCAAAAGTCCAAGTCCAAAGTCTCATCTGAGACAATGCAAGTCCCTTCCACCTATGAGCCTGTAAAATCAAAAGTGAGACAGGTACTTCCCAGATACAATGGGGGTACAGGCATTGAGTAAATACAACCATTCCAAATGGGAGGAATTGGCCAAAAAAAGGAGGCATGGGCCCTATACAAGTCCAAAATCCAATAGTGCAGTCACTAAACCTTAAAGTTCCAAAATGATCTCCTTTGACTTCATGTCTCACATCAAGGTTATGCTGATGCAAGAGGTAGGCTCCTCTGGTCTTGGGCAGCTCCATCCTTATGTCTTTGCAGGATACAGCCCCCCTCCCAGCTGCCTTCATGGGCTGGCACTGAGTGTCTGTGACTTTTCCAGGTGCATGTTACAAGCTATCAGTGGATCTACCATTCTGGGGTCTTGAGGATAGTGGCCCTCTTCTTATAACTCCACCAGGCAGTGCCCCAGTGGGGACTCTGTGTGGGAGCTCTGACCACATATTTCCCTTTTACACTGCCCTAGCAGAGGTTCTCCATGAGGGCTCTGCTCCTGCATCAAACTTCTGTCTGGACATCCAAGTACTTCCATACATCCTCTGAAATCTGGGTGGAGGTTCCCAAATCTCAATTCTTGACTTCTGTGCACGTGCAGGCTCAACATCACATAGAAGCTGCCAAGGCTCGGGGCTTGCACCATATGAAGCCATGGTCTGAGCTGTACCGTGGCCCCTTTTGATTATGGCTGTAATGGCTAGGACACAGGGCACCAAGTCCCTAGGCTGCACACAGCGGTGGGGGCCTGGCCCTGGCCCACAGAACCATTTTTACCTCCTAGACCTCTGGACCTGTGATGGGAGGTGTTTCTGTGAAGGTCTCTGACATGGGCAGGAGACATTTTCCCCATTGTCTTGGTGATTAACATTTGGCTCCTCGTTACTTATGCAAATTTCTGCAGCAGGCTTGAATTTATCCCCAGAAAGTGGGGTGTTCTTTTCTATTGCATTGCCAGGCTGCAAATTTTACAAACTTTTATGCTCTGCTTCCTCTTGAATGCTTTGCTGCTTAAAACTTTCTTCTGTGAGATACCTGAAATCATTTATCTCAAGTTCAAAGTTTTACAGATTTCTGGGGTAGTGACAAAATGTTGCCAGTCTCTTTGCATAGCAAGAGTGACATTTACTCCAGTTCCTAACAAGTTCCTCATCTCTCTATGAGACCACCTCAGCCTGGACTTCATTGTCTATATCATTATCAGCATTTAGGTCAAAGCCATTCAACAAGTCTCTAGGAAGTCCCAAACTTTCCCATATCTTCCTGTCTTCTGAGCCCTCCAAGTCTCCAGGAAGTTCCAAACTTTCTCACATTTTCCTGTCTTCTTCTGAGTGCTCCAAACTGTTCCACCCTCTGCCTGTTACCCAGTTCCAAGGTCACTTCCACATTTTTGGGTATCTTTACAGCAATGCCCCATTACCCCATACCAATTTACTGTATTAGTTCATTCTCCTGCTTCTATAAAGAGCTGCCTGAGACTGGGTAATTTATAAAGGAAAGAGATTTAATTGACTCACAGTTCTACAAGGCTATGGGGAGACCTCAGGAAACTTACAATCATGGTGGAAGGGGAAGCAAACAAGTCCTTCTTCACATGGCAGCAGGAGAGAAAAGTGAGTGCCCAGCAAAGGGTGAAGCCCCTTATAAAACCATCAGATCTTGTGAGAACTAACTATCATGAGAACAGGATGAGGAGAACTGCCCCCATGATTCAATTATCTCCATCTGGTCTCTCCCATGACACATGGGGATGATGGGAACTACAATTCAAGATGATATTTGGGTGAGGACACAGCCAAACCATATCATACTCTAATACTGTCTTCACACTTGGACACATTGCAGCTAAAGCTTCATTAGCCATGAAATGGATTTCACTAGAATTGATCCTCTTTTTCTGCTAAAAGAAAGGAGAAAGCCATAAAAAGTCCAGAAAACTTCCAATTCACTGGAGAGTTCTGATCTGTTGAATTCATTTCAACACACATTTTTCAGGTTCTTAGTGTGTGCTAGCACCAGATACAGAGTTATGATGAACAAGACAGAATACCAGCCCTGAGAGGGATGACAGACTCTTAATCTGTCATTTTTTCCAGTTGTAAGAACAGAGACCCTCCCAGTCAACTCAGGAGATGATCAACATTAGAGTATTGTTTGGGTAGACAACTGATATACCATGGAACTCAGACGATCCTTCAGCCTCCTGTAAAGATAAACAAAGGAATAAGGAGGAATAGAATCTCAAACAACGATACCTCAAAAGACTGGATCATATGGGGGCACTGGAAGCTTTAAAGCCTTTCCAGAACACTACATGACTACTGCAACTGTGTCAGCTACCAGCAACAATTTCTCTTAAGGCTCAGACACTATGTCAAACACTTTTCAACTCTAATAATTTTCTCTATTTTTCATATTTTCTACTCCTCCTTGGCTGTTATTTTAGCTTTCTTTACTCATGTGCATTGGTTTCTGGCTCTCTTACTGATTTCTTAGCCGTTTTTGTTCGGATTTTAAATGATCATAGGATACCCTAATTTGTCCACTTCATTGATTCATTTAACTAATATTTAAAGTCCTCCTCTTAAGTGTCAATGTTGAGCTAGGTTCTGGGGATTCCACATATAGTGAGAGAATTGTGGGTCCTAGAGTATGTAAGAGGTAATAGAGAAGAGAAAAAAGAGAAGAGAGAGAGAGAGACCAACCAATAAACCAACATAATTCAGTTTTTTGTTTTAAGAAGATTCTTCTTGGTGTATGAAAAATACACCAGGAGTCAGGCAGGAGGCAGCAAGAAAGGTATGAGAACAGGTAGGAGCCTATTCCAGCAGTGCAGGTGAGAATGGTTGTGTGGATTACAGTGCCGGCAGTAGAGATGATGAAGAGAGGAAAAATGAGAGAGCATATTAGGAGGTAGTACAAGTCACTTACTGGTTGCTTAGATGCTGGATATTAGTAAAAGGGAGATTTCTGGTTTGATCAACTGAATAGATGGTGATAAAAGTTACTGCAGAAATCCAGAGGAAGCGAGGTAAGTGGGAGAAGATGTTAAAATAATGAGTTTTGGGTATTTAAAATTGGCAACATCAGAAAGAAAATGTTAAGTAGTTTGTTTGTTTGTTTGTTTGTTTGTTTGATAAAGTCTCACTCTGTTGCCCAGGCTGGAGTGCAGCAGTGCAAACTTGGCTGACTGCAACATCTGCCTCCTGGGTTTAAGCAATCCTCATGACTTCGCCTCCTGAGTAGCTGGGAGTACAGGTGCACACCAACATACCTGGCAAATTTTTGTATTTTTAGTAGAGACAGGGTTTCACTATGTTGGCTAGGCTGGCCTCAAACTCCTCACCTCAAGTGATCCTCCCACCTCAGCCTCCCAAAGTGCTGGGATTACAAGCATAAGCCACTGTGCCCAGCCAGAAAATGTTAAATAGTTGAATTAGGCAGATTGGAGCTCAGAGTAGTTACCTGGACTGGAGATGTAAGTTTGGCAGTTGATATGGCTAGGCTTTGTGTTCCTCCCCAAATCTCATCTTGAATTGTAGTTTCCATAGTCCCTACATGTCATGGGAGGGACCTGGTGGGAGCTAATTGAATCATGGGGGTGTTTACCTCCACACTGCTGTTCTTGTGATAGAGTGTGAGTTCTCACTAGACTTGGTGGTTGTATAAGGGTCTTTTCTCCCTTTTGCTCATTCTTCTCTTCCTGCCACCATGTGAAGAAAGATGTGTTTGCTTACCCTTCCACCATGGTTGTATTTCCTGAGGCCTCCCCAGCCATGCTGAACTGCGAGTCAATCAAATGTCTGTCCTTTATAAGTTACCCAGTTATGGATATGTCTTTATTAGCAGTGTGATAATGGACTAATGTAACAGTTATAATAGATAGATGGCACTGGAAGCCATGATCACAGAAGAGACAATGGAAGGAAAAATCCTCCAAAGAACACTAAGTTCAGGCAGATGAAGAGAAAATGGCCAAGTGACTGAGAAAGGTGTCCCAGTGAGGTGGTATATGGAAGCCCAGAGAAAAGCATGTGCTAGGCACTGTGACAGACACTGGGAGGCTGAGTAAAACAAAGACCAAGTGATGTCCGTTGGATTTGAAAACATGAGGTTTGTTGATGGATAATTGTAACAAGAGCAGTTTCCATTGGGTGTGGAGGTGGAAGGCAGAGCAGAGAGCTTCACTGAGAATAAAAGGATGATGCCGAAGTTCTCTTCTGTGTCATGCTTCTAGTTTTATTCTGCTGTGCCCATCATAGTGGCAATATCTGTTGAGCATTTTGTGTGCCTTTTTAAAATTTATCAAAAAACTACACAGATAAATATCCAATTCCTTCTGTATTTTTAAATTTTCTAGAATAACATAGTAAGTAAAAGAGGAATAAGGTGAAGTGAGAATTTACATATATTATGTAGAGATATCTCTTGGTAAGTTTGGCTGTGAGTAAGGGATAGAGAGATGGTACAGAAACTGGAAGGGTGAAGATTTGCCTTTTCAAAGAGGTAGGCAGTAGAGCATGTTTGCTTGCTGATGGGAGTGGTTTAGTAGGGAGAAAGGAAGGACTGACTCTATTCCAGGACAGAACAGAACTAAGGAAGTACAGTCTTTTAGAAGGCAGGGATGAATTCATGGGATGGAATTCAGAGCCTAAGAGGAGAGTTGGCCTTCATTAGGCCTGGGGACACTTCCTCCACCATAACGGGTTAAAAAGAAGAGAAGGTGAGTACAGATATTGTAAGCATGAGCATGGGTGGTGAGAAGCTCAGAATTTGCTTCTGGTGACTTATGTTTCTTCTCAAGTATGAGGAAAGAAATGATATAGGTAGGAGGAGGTGTGGGAGACAGAAGTTATTCACCTTGGGGAGTGGGAAGGTGAGCCTGCCAGAGAAAGATGATCAACTCTCTGGGCAGTGGTAAAGCCCTACTAATTCTTGGGATCACCACATTAACATGAAGCCCATCATCTCAGTTGTGCAGTTGTTTCCTCTAGCAACCTACAGCTGCTTGAGGGCAGCCTCAAGGAGGAAGATGTCTGGTGTTTGTAGGAAAGTATGATGGAGGAGGATATAAGTGAATGAGTTGGCAGGATTTGCCAGGAAGTAACTGAAATGATTATTCATGAAATCTAGGATGGACAAGAGGAAAGGGAAGTCAGGAGAGCCATGAGAAAATTGTGGGGATGGGAGGATGACATCAAAGACTTGTGGTGGGAGTGGTGGGGCTGTTCTGGAGCATGTGATCTGGACTGACGGAAGGTGGTGGTCAGGGAGTGGAGTGTTTAAGCTGACATTTCACAGATGATATTGTTTCTCTTGATGAGAAGATTCAAGGTGTGACTGTGGGAGTGGGCAGATGTGATAGAGGGGAGGAAAGTGGAGTGGCAGTGGCAACATCAGAGTGCTGGATGTTGAGACTAGTGGTGATGATGAGAGGAGTTGGGGTGGACAGAAAACTGAGCCAAGAGTTCAGGTTGTCAGGATTAGGGGTTGTGGTCGGGAGGTCAGTAGTTTGTAGCAACAAGGAGAGGCTGTGAGTTTGCAAGAGCTTGTGTGTTTTATAAGAGCAAGGGGGAGAGATAGCATGGAAGAAGAAATGGAGAGCACAGACAGCTACCCCATCTCAAGACTGTGAGGTTGTGTTATGAGAGAACAAACCACCTTCCTTTTGAAAGGGCTGTAGGAGAAATGCTGTCTCAGAGAACAGCCAGATTTCAACTAAGGCAAAATATGTAAAAATAACTTATTAAGAAAAGGTTGGAAATTTAGGGTGTTTGCTGACCCCAGAGCAGGCATCCAGAGGGTTACAGTGGAAAGATTTGTTGGGGAGGAATTGGGTTAGGTTAGAGTTAGGTCAGAGGATGTTACAAAGCAGCATGAAGATATGAGTCCACTTACTCATTGTTTTCACTGTGGAACCAAGCTTACAAACTAGACTAACTCATGGGTAACTGGCCATTCTGTAAGACTGGTTAGGGGTAATCTGTCTCTGGTCAAATTCTCTAAAAGTCAGGCAGTGATGATGTGAATATAGAGTGTGGCTTTCTATACTTAGGAAGTTACCCAGAACTATTTCCCTCAGCAAGGGTTGTGGACAGGGCAGGTACTCCTAGGGTAAATGAATTCCTGTGCAAAATGTAACCAGTTCCAACCCCTTTTCAAAGCAGAAGTTTTCTCTATAGCATGGTCAGTATCTTGTGTTTAAACATATTTAATTAATGTGACATTATTAGTAGAGTGTAATTCATATTAGCGTTGGCAATTTCCAGCATAAATATATTATTATGTTATCTTTAAAAGGCCAAATAAAATGTCAATGAAACACCATTTCTCCCTTTAGATTAGAAAAGTAATAAAGATTGGTAGCATCCATTGCTGATAAAGGTGTGGGAAATGGATTCCACTATATACTACTGGATTTGTAGTGAATTGTTTCAAAATCATGGAAGATAATTTGTGACATCTGTTACAATTTTAAAGGCCCATATCCATTGACACCGAATTCCACTTTCAGAAATCTAGTCTACAAAAAGATTCTCATTGTATTTTAGGTGCATAAAGCTATATTTTGGGGAATGTTGCTTATAGTACTGTTGAAATAGTGAAAAATTGAGAATAGCCTGCATGTCTATCAATGGAGGAATGGTTTTAGAATTATGTCTTTACTGAGAAATGCTAGACAGACAAGAATTTGATGCACGACAATTATGGTAAAAGAACATTTGCTTGGTCTACAGAAGA
>NW_012116278.1:3012837-3014488 GCF_000951035.1 Colobus angolensis palliatus | reverse complement strand
AAAAAAAAAAAAAAAGTTAGGATGGACGTTAGATGTGATTATGATGAAGGTCTGTGGTCCTAGATCTACAGATGCGTGGTGAGAAATTAGAACAAACTGGAGATGGGCCATGGACTCTGCCTAGGCGTGTTAGGAAAATACTTTGACTCCAAGCCTTAAAATACTCACAATGGAGTCGGTGCTCACCTCTTTTGCACAATCACAGAGCTCCCTGGACACTGAACCTCTAAAGGGAAAAGGTCTACCTTGGAGCAGGAGTACCAGGGTTTGCTTGGGAGCATGAGAGTCGAGCTCGGGCTAGGCCTGGGCCAGGCCCCAGCAACACTGCTACTTGGGAGGAGCCACTTCACCTTTGTATTCGTTATTAAAAACAGGATTTGGACTGGGCGTGGTGGCTCACACGAGTGGATCATACAAGGTCAGGAGATTGAGACCATCCTGGCTAACATGGTGAAACCTCATCTCTATTAAAAATACAAAAAAATTAGCCAGGCATGGTGGCGGGCACCTGTAGTCCCAGCTACCCGGGAGGCTGAGGCAGGAGAATGGCACAAACCTGGGAGACAGAGCTTTCAGTGAGCCGAGATGGCATCACTGCACTCTAGCCTGGGTGACAGAGCAAGACTCCATCTCAAAAAAAAAAAAAAAAGTTAGGATGGACGTTAGATGTGATTATGATGAAGGTCTGTGGTCCTAGATCTACAGATGCGTGGTGAGAAATTAGAACAAACTGGAGATGGGCCATTGACACATGGACTCTGCCTGGGCACGTTAGGAAAATACTTTGACTCCAAGCCTTAAAATACTCACATGGAGTCGGCGCTCACCTCATTCACACAATCATAGAGCTCCCTGGACACTGAACCTCTAAAGGGAAAAGGTCTACCTTGGAGCAGGAGTACCAGGGTTTGCTTGGGAGCATGAGAGTCGAGCTCGGGCTAGGCCTGGGCCAGGCCCCAGCAACACTGCTACTTGGGAGGAGCCACTTCACCTTTGTATTCGTTATTAAAAACAGAATTTGGACTGGGCGTGGTGGCTCACACGTGTAATCCCAGCACTCTGGGAGTCCGAGGCAGGTGGATCACTTGAGGTCAGGTGTTTGAGACCACCCTGGCCAATATGGTAAAACCCTATCTCTACTAAAAATACAACAAAATTAGCCGGGCATGGTGGCAGGTGCCTGTAATCCCAGCTACCTGGGGGGCTGAGGCAGGAGAATCGCTTGAACCCGGGAGGCGGAGGTTGCAGTGAGCCTAGATCACGCCACTGCACTCCAGCCTGGGCAACAAGATGAGACTCCATCGCAGGAAACAACAACAACAACATAGAATTTGGAGCCTTTGGTCAGGTTCTCTGAAATTCTTTTGAGGTGTCTATGGTCAACTGCTTCAGCTTTGTTTTGGTAACCCCCTGTCCGAAGTTACATATAGGCTGTTCTTCACCTTGTTTCCAAGGCTGAGGAACAGAAAGTAGCCTCTGTTTTGAGGAGGTGGAAGTTAGGTGTACATTTATTTTTTACTGTGACTTGTTCAGGACCACATTTTCCAAAATACCTTGTTTCCTTTGTTGTTTCTGCAAAGGAAATTTCTATTAATATTGCTTTACTTTGAATATATAGAGAATATATATGGAATAGTCTTTTCTTTTTTTT
>NW_012116278.1:2994761-3009109 GCF_000951035.1 Colobus angolensis palliatus | reverse complement strand
TTGGAAGCTTCCTCTCAGGGGTGTACTCCACCCTGTGAGGTGTGGGGTGTCAGACTGCCCCTAGTGGGGGATGTCTCCCATTTAGGCTACTCAGGCGTCAGGGACCCACTTGAGCAGGCAGTCTGTCCCTTCACAGATCTCAACCTCCATGTTGGGGGATCCAGTGCTCTCTTCAAAGCTGTCAGACAGAGTTGTTTGCATCTGCAGAGGTTTCTGCTGCTTTTGTTGCTGTTGTTGTTTAGCTGTGCCCTGTCCCCAGAGGTGGAGTCTACAGAGACAGGCAGGTTTCCTTGAGCTGCTGTGAGCTCCACCCAGTTCAAGCTTCCCAGTGGCTTTGTTTACCTACTTAAGCTTCAGCAATGGTGGGTGCCCCTCCCCCAGCCTCGCTGCTGCCTTGCGGTTAGATGGCAGACTGCTGTGCTAGCAATGAGGGAGGCTCCGTGGGCGTGGGACCCTCCCAGCCAGGTGTCGGATATAATCTCCTGGTGTGCCTGTTTGCTTAAAGTGCAGTATTGGGGTGGGAGTTACCCGATTTTCCAGGTGTTGTGTGTCTCAGTTCCCCTGGCTAGGAAAAGGGATTCCCTTCCCCCCTTGCGCTTCCCAGGTGAGGCGATGCCTCACCCTGCTTCAGCTCTCGCTGGTCTGGTCGGGCTGCAGCAGCTGACCAGCACGGATTGTCTGGCACTCCCGAGTGAGATGACCCCAGTACCTCAGTTGAAAATGCAGAAATCACTGATCTTCTCTGTCCCTCGTGCTGGGAGTTGGAGACTGGAGCTGTTCCTATTTGGCCATCTTGCTCTGCCCTTGGAATAGTCTTTTAAATTAGGGCTTATTTTGAAAAATTCTGAGTTTAATTCACATGCATGCCAACACCTTCCAAAATAAGATAATATTCAGAGACAGTTGTTCTGCTCAGATGACTTACAAAAATTTCTGGAATATTCACATTCGAAGATTCCTTATTAATGAATGTCTTTGACTTAAATCTAACCAAGAACTACAACATTATTCTTTGTACATTTTCATTTATATAGTGTTAACAAGCTTAGTTGCAAACAAATAAAATACTTAAGCTATTTGCTTACCTTGCCTTCTTAAAAAAAATAAAGAAAAGAAATGCTAGACAGCCATTTGAAAGAATGAGAAACAAGGACAGATCTGTACATATTGACATGAAAGGATGTCTTTGCTATATAACTGAGCAAATTCAATCATGTTATATATATAACATGATATATATATATATAACATGATTGAATTTTTATTGAAGAAAATGCATATGTATATTATTATATGTGTATATATAAATCTGTATATTATATATCTGTATCAAGGTCCATATCTGTATCTATATATAAAGAGATACCATACTTCATCAATTCTAGGACATACTTTTGTCATGTGTTCATGTCTCTGAAATCTGAAAGTATCTTACAATGTGTGATGTGTAATAGTTTAATTGATAATAGTTTTTTTCTTTATTTCTTGATGGTACAGAAATTTATGGTGTATTTTAGGATTGAAAGAGGCTTAGGTGTGTTGAAATATGGTAGGTAAATAGATGAATAAAGACAAAGAAAAAAGTATTAAAGTGTATGAGCATAGGAACAAGGATACCCATTAAATAGTTACTAGAAGTTGTCTTTGGGGTTAAGATCTAAATAACAGTGAGTGTTCTTTTTGCCTTCTTTAAAATATTCTAAAATTTAATTTAGTGTTTTAATTGAGGTAAAAATATCAAAATATTGAGTGAAGAGCTAGATTAATTTTTATGGTTACATACACAATTCAATGAAAATCAGTTTCATGGATGTAAATGCGCTTGGTATCTGTGGGGGATTGGTTCCAGCTCTCCACTTCCTGCCCCCAGCCAATACCAAAATCCATGGATGCTCAAGTACCTTATGTAAAATAGTATAGTATTTGCATATAACCCATGTACATCCTCCTGTATAGTTTAAATTATCTTTAGATTACTTATAATACCTAGTACAGTGTAAATGCTATGCAAATAGTTGTTGTACTCTACTGTTTAGGAGGTAATGACAAGAAAAACGTCTGTGTATGTTCAGTACAGATACAACCATTCATTTTTTTCTGAATATTTTTGATCTGTGGTTCACTGCGGAACCCATAGATATGAAGGGCCAACTGTACTTGTATAACCACCACCCAGAACAAATTTAAGACATTTCCATCACCCGAAAGTTTCCTTCATATCCCTTTCCAGTCAATATTCATCTCCCCAATATAAATTCTATTCTGACTTTTATCAACACAGATTAGTTTGCCTGCTTTAAACATTATATAATCATACATGAATTCCTTTTATCAAATGGAATGTATTTTTTTTCTGGCTTCTTTCACTTAACACAATGTTTTTGAGATTCATTTATATTATTGTGTGTAAAAGTAGCTTTTTTCCCTTTGTTGCTACCTAATATTATATTATATGAATATACCACTATTTCTTTATTCATTTTTCTGTTGATTGTCGTTAGTGTTGTTTTAATTTTGGGGGTATTATGAATAAAGAAGCTACAAATATTCTTCTACCCATGTTTTTTGTTGACATATGACCTCACTTCTTCTACAAATATGCCTAGGAGTAGCATGGTTGGATCATAAGGCAAGCATATGTTTAGCTTTAGTAGGTATTGCCAAACAGGTTTCCAAAATGACTGTACCACTTTCACTTCCTCCAGCAATATATGAGGTTTCCAGTTGCTTCACTTCCTCACCAACACTTGATATTGTCAGTCATCTCAATTTTAGCAATTTGGTGGGTGCGTAGTAGTTTTAATTTGGTGGTTATATGGCTTTAATTTGCATTTCCCTTATGACTAATGATACCATCAGGGAATCATTAGCTACTGGACATACGGATAGTGTCTTTTTTGAAGTCCTCTTCAATTGTTTTGCTCATTTTAAAATTCGGTTGATTTGTCTTTTTAATTGATTTATAGGAATTTTTATACATAGTATTGTGAATATGACTCCTTTGTCACAGAACAAACTTTTTTCCAATCTGCGGCTTTTCTACTCACTTTCATAATGGTGTCTTTTGATGAGCAGAAGGTCTTAATTGTAGTGAATAGCAATTCATTACTTTTATGGTTTGTGTCTTTCATATTCTGTGTATTGTATCTATTTCAATATTATGAAAGTACTTTCTTATACTTTATCTCAGAAGCTTTTTTGTCATGCTGTTTGCATTTATGTCTATAATCTATCTCAAATAAATTTTTATGTATGGTGTAAGGTGGGGGAGTCAAAGTTGATTTTTTTTTTTTACAGATACAATTATTCCAGCATTATTTATTAAAAAGGGCATTGTTTCTACACTGAGACTTTTGTCACAATTCAGATGATAATACTTGTGTTGATTTATTCCATTGACTATATTTTCTATTCTTATGTTAACAGCCACAGTACTTTGATTACCTTTGCTATATAGTTAAGTTGACATCTGATAGTAATGTTACTGGTAGTGAACCCACGTGAGTCTATAGCATCCTCAATTCTTGCCTCCTCAAAAGAAAGAATTCAACTGAGGAGCATAAAGCAGGAGAGACAGAGGCAAGTTTTAGAGCAAGAGTAAAAGTTTATAAAGAAACTTTAGAGCAGGAATGAAAGGAAGGAAAAAAGTACACTTTGGAAGAGGACCAAGCTGGCAACTTGAAAGACAAGTGCGCGGTTTGACCTTTTGAAGTTGTTTTGCTTTGGCATACTTTGGTTTTATGTTTAACTTTGGCTTTATATGTTGGCATACTTCCGGGGTCTTGCATCTCTTCTCCTGTGATTCTTCTGTTGGGTTGGGCAGTCTGCATGCACATGCTTGAGTCCACTTTCCCGACTCCAGGAAGCTGCTGATCACTAGTTTCAGGTGTTTTCTATGTTTCAGGAGGTGGCCTTTCCCTGGCACCGGCTGTGACCAATTATTATTTTAGAGAGACAGTTAACAACAACCTGACCATTATTGACCATTACCTGATTGTCACCTGACATTCCTGATGTGTGTGGCAGGGGGAAGGGGGAGTATGAAGTTGGGGAGAGCCCTCTTCTACCCTACTCATGCCCGATGAGCTACCTACTATAACAGTAAGACTTGCAATTTGCTCATTTTCTTCAAATCTATTTTGGCTATCCTAGGTTCTTTTTATTTCCAAATAGATTTTACAAACATTTTGTCAATTTTCATGCAAAAAAACCTGTAGTGATTTTAACTGTGATAACATCGATTCCATGGATCAATTTGGGGAGGGTTTACATTATTTTTTATTTAATCTCCCAATTCACGTGTGTGCCATCTCTCTCCACGAGGTCTCTACTTTCTCTCAGCAATATTCTATAAATTTTAGTGTAGAGTGTTTTACATTTTTCATTAGATTTATTCCTAGGTATGTGATATTTTTGAATGCTATTGTAAATGGTTTATTTTTCTAAATTTTATTTTCTAGTTCTTTGTTGATAGTATAAGAAATAGAATTAAGCAAATAATGCAGGAGCAGAAAACCAAATACTACAAGTTTTCACTTATAAGTGGGAGCCAAACACTGAGTCCACATTGACACAAAAAAGGAAATAATGTGCATTGGAGCCTACTTGAGGGTGGAGGGTGGGGGGAGGGTAAGGATCTAAAAACTACCTTTGCCTATTACCTGGGTGATAAAACCATCTGTGCATCAAACCCTCATGACATGCAATTTACCTACATAAAAAACCTGCACATGTACCTCTGACATGGAAATAAAAGTGAAAAAAGAAACAAAATTGATTTTTGTATATTTACTTTGTACCTAGCAACTTTGCTAAATTCATTTGTTTATAAATCTTTTGTATCATAATTTTTTAACTATAATATTTGTATCATCTGTTAATATAAAAGTGTCACTTCTTTTATCTTTATATAATTTATTTCTTTTTCTTACTTTATTTCTCTGGCTAGGACCTCCAGTTCAGTGTTGAATAGGATTGATGCTAATGGACATTTTTGTCTTATTCCTAACCAGAGAGAAAATGTTCTATATTTCACCCCTGAGTGTGATTTTAGTGTAAGTTTTTAATAAATATGGTTCTTTTGTTTCTTAGTATAAAATATTTAAAGAGGGATGGCCATTGATGAGAAACACTTCTTCTGTTTTCTAGCAGTTTCTTTTACATGAAGGAAGCTCAGTTAGTTTAACTCTATGTCTTTCTTTGCTTTTGTTCACTCTGTCACAGGGATGGTGGAATAACTTACCTGTTTCATGAATCTGGGAGGAAAAAAGCAGGCATGTTCCTTTCAACTGCTCTCTTTATCTTCCTCTTAGGAATCCCCTGTACTTGCCCAGGATTCAGTGATGCTATTACAGGCAAGCCTATCTAGATCTGAGATTTAGCTAGCAAAGCTGTCTTTCTGGCTGTGAAGCTAAGCTGCATCCTCCAACTTAACCTTTCATAGTGATGAAGTTGATATTTTAATTTCCTATCTGCCTTAATATTTGTTTTACTCTTCAGTTCGTTCAAGAGCCTGAATGCAGAAAGAGGTAGCTCTCACTACTTCTGAAACTTTAATAGTGGTATTAAGAGATACTTTTACCCTTTTTAGTTGCGTTATATTCAGTATTTTAAAATAAAACAAATTTTAAATAAAACAAACTAGTCACAAAGAATTTTTAACATCTGTCAAGAAAATATATTTTTAAAGTATGATCTTCATGGGCCATCTAAGCCTCCTTCCTCTTCTGCTTATCCAGCTCTCTTTCCATTACCCTTTCCTTCTCCATGTTCTTCCTGCTGTACCTTAGCCAAGCTTCAGCCCTGACAGAAAGCTATGCAGTACTCTTCCCTCTTTGAAGTCCTAGACTTTTTACTCAGCACCATCAGGTCTGCACGGCTAATTTCTCCTATAGATCTTTCTTCCCTGGCTGACCAAAGGTGAAGCCCTCCAAAGCCAAACCCCACAGGATTGTTCCTTGGACTTACCACAGGAGTTCTACCACTTAGACATTCCCATTACATTCCTTGAATTAAATTAAGCCCTCAGGTCCTCTTTACCTTATCTTTGCATTGGGAATAATAATAGGATCAATATCGTAGAATATCTGTGAATGTTGAGAGAGTTACTTGAACGTAAAAGCACTTAGACCAGTGCCTGGCTCTCAGTAAACTCCTACTACATGTTAGCTATTCTTATTAGCTCATATTATTGCATTTATTGGGCTTTTAAATATGTTATTTTATACTTTTATCAGGCTGTTTTGTGATAAAACGTGACTGATTTTCTAACTTAGTTTTTAAGCTTCATTAAAAACACACCTGGGTCTTGCGCTTTTCTTGCATTTCCTTTGTGCTAGTTGAATTTGCTATCTGCAATACCACAGCAAAACAATAATATTGAAATTTCAGTGTTTTCTTTAACCTGTGTTTCTGAAATACTATTAGTCTGATGCTTTTTGAAGTGCTGATATTCTAGATATAATAGATCTGTCTTTATCATACAGAGATTTTACTTGAGTATTTGGAGAAAGAGATAAAGAAAGCTTCCCTCAAAAAAATAGAATGTAACTAATTTGGTCTCTGAAAATCTGAGTTAGTGTCCTGGTTACTGCAGTTATTTATCAGGTAGGTGATTTTCATCTCTGATTCTGTTTCCCTACATCAATGAAATGGAAACAATAATGTCTCATTTTTAATGCAGCATTTAGGTTTCTCCTGCATTTCAATATTCAGATTTTAAAATACCAAAACAATTGTATTTACTTAATAAAAATACTATTTAAAAATAGTCAGACCACTGTTACACTATACATTGACTTTGTAATCACTGGTGTGTGTGTGTGCTTGTATATGTGTGTGTATATGACATTGTTGAGTTAGTAACTGCACAAAACAGTGTGGACCAAAAGAAGGTTCTCTATAGATAGTAATAGGTGCTGCTGGGTGGAATAGGGGTTATAAATTGACAGAAACTTGCAAAACTGGTCAATATGTACAGAGTGACAGACAATCAGTTGCATCACATGGGACACAACTTGTATTTTTACAGACAAGAATTATTTGCATTACTATCAATTTTCTGCAACTTTCAGGACTGTAAAACAAATCCCAGAGCCAATGAAAGCATAAAATAACCAAAATGTATGAGCTAGTCAGTACTCTCACTAAATTTCAAAGTCTCACAATTTTTCCCCTATACTACATGTTTTCTCAAATAGAACACTATTCTTGTTAATCCTTTATTTAAAAGAGGGCTTGAGTTAATTATTTAAAAATGTATAACTATATAGAGCATTTAAGGAGTATTTGGGTACAATAGTTTTGCTTGGAAAAGAGCTTGAACCAAGAGGACAAAATTTCAGACAGAATTTTTTTAATTTATTTTATTTTATTTTATTTTTATTTATTTATTTATTTATTTTTATTATACTTTAAGTTCTAGGGTACATGTGCATAACGTGCAGGTGTGTTACATATGTATACTTGTGCCATATTGGTGTGCTGCACCCATCAACTCGTCAGCACCCATCAATTCATCATTTATATCAGGTATAACTCCTGGGGCCTATCATGGGGAGGGGGGAGGGATTGCATTGGGCAGAATTTTTTTTAAAGGTAATTGCTGCTTGTATTCAAATCAAGGGAGGTGGAACAGGATGGCAGAATAGGAGGCTCCACTGGTTGTCCTCCCCACAAGGACACCAATTTAACAACTATCTACACACCAAAAAATACCTTCGTTAGAGCCAAAAATCAGGTGAGCACTCACAGTACCTGGTTCTAACTTCAAATTGCTGAAAGAGGCACTGAGGAGATAGAAAAAACAGCTCTGAATTGCTGATGCCACCCCTCCCCCACCCTCCAGCAGCCATGGTGTGGAGAGTGTCTATGGGTGCTGGGGTAGGGAGAGCACAGCAATTGTGAGGCAATTGAACTCAGTGCTGTCTTCTTAGAGCAGAAAGGAAAACTGGACAAAACTCAGCTGATGCCAACCCACTGAGGAAGCATTTAAACCAGCCCTAGCCAGAGTGGAATCATGAATCCCAGAAGTCCAAACTTGAGTTCCTGCAAACCTCACCATTGAGGGCTACAGTGCTCTGTGTCTCCAGATAAACTTGAAAGGCAGTCTAGGCCATAAGGGCTGCAACTCTTAGGTGAGTCCTAGTGCCGAACTGGGGCCAGGGACAGTGGACTGGGTGGCATGTGACATACTGAGACACCAGCTGCATCAGCCAAGAGACTGCTGGCATCACCCTTCGCCTAGACCCAGGCTGCACAGCTCCTGGCTCCAGAAGAGACCCCTTCCTTCTGCTTGAGGAGAGGAGAGGAAAGAATAAGGAGGACTTTGTCTTGCATGTTGGATAGCAGCTCAGTCACAGCAGGAGAGGGCACCAGACAGAGTTGTGAGGTCCTTGTCCCACGCCCTAGCTCTCAGATGACATTTAGAGGCATACCCTAGGCCAGAAGGGAACCCAGTGCCTTGAAGGAAAGGACACAGTCCAGGTAGCATTCGTCATCTGCTAACTGAAGAGCTCTTGGGCCCTGAATAACCACCAGTGATGTCCAGGTACTACTTTGAGGGCCTTGGGTAAGCCTCTGGGACTTGCTGGCTTCAGGTGAGCCTCAGCACATTACCAGCTGAGGTGGATATGGGGCAATACTCCTTCTGCTTGAGAAAAGCAGAGGGAAAAGTAAAGGGGACTTTGTCTTGCACCTTAGATACCAGCAGTTGGGTAGAGCACCAAGTGGGCTCCTGGGGTCCCTGATTCCAGGACTTGATTCTTGGATGGTGTTTATGGACCTGCCCTGGGTCAGAGGAGAGCCCACTGCCCTGATGAGTGAGTCCCAGGCCAGGCAGCATGCACCACAAGCTGACTTAAGAAAACTTCGGCAGTAGTCTGGCAGTACTCCTCGTGGCCTGGGGTGGGGCTCCCCTATCTTTGGAAAGGGATTTCTGTCCATCCACAGATGAATGGATAAAGAAAATATGGTATACATATTCAGCAATAAAAAGGAATGAGATTTTGTCATTTGTAACAACATGGATGGAACTGAAGATCATTATGTTAAATGAAATAAGCCAGGCACAGAAAGACAAACATCACATGTTATCACTTATTTGTGGGGTCTAAAAATCAAGACAATTGAACTCATGGACATAGAGAGTATAAGGATGGTTACCAGCAGCTGGGAAGAGTAGTGAGGGGTTGAAAGGGAGGTGGGGAATAGTTAATGAGTGAAAAAAAAAGAAAAAATAGAAAGAATGGATAAGAACTACTATTCGATAGTACAACAGGGTGACTTTAGTCAATAATAACTTACCTGTACATTTAAAAATAAACAGTATAATTGAATAGTTTGTAACTCAAAGGATATATGCTTGAGGGGCTGGATACCCCATTTCCCATGATAAGATTATTTCACCTGCATGCCTGTGTCAAAACTTCTCATGTACTTTACAAATACATATACCCACAACAAATAAAATACCCACAACAAGTAAAAATTTTAAAAAGAGAAAACAAATATATAAACAAAATCTGTTAAAAAGTAAATATTTCATAAGTATCCACCATGTTAGATGAATGATAATGACACCTTGCCTTATCGGGCATATCCCATACTTATCTACTCACAGTGTTGTATAAGTTGTAGTGTTGTGGTTTGGCCCTATGTTTGAGCAGGGACCAAACTCATAGGATACCTGTGAATTTTAAAATTATGTCTGATAGTATATTTTCAGAAGTCTGGGTAATTCAGTCTGGAGAATAGCCATATATGAGGTTTTGTGATTCATTACAATCCACTTAAGTTCCCTTTTTTCATATCCTTCTTTTTCTTATTATTATTTTTTATTTTAGATGGAGTTTTGCTCTTGTTTTCCAGGCTGGACTGCAATGGCACAATCTTGGCTTGCTTCACTGCAACCTCCACCTCCTGGGTTCAAGTGATTCTCCTGCCTCAGCCTCCCAAGTAGTTGGGATTACAGGTGTGTGCCACCATGCTCTGCTAATTTTGTATATATATATTTTTTTAGTAGAGATGGGGTTTCACCATGTTGGTCAGGCTGGTCTCAAACTCCTGACCTCAAGTGATCCACCTGCCTCGGCCTCCTAAAGTGCTGGGATTACAGATGTGAGCCACAGTGCCTGGCCTCATATCCTTCTAAGGCACTATCTGATCTCTTCTAAACTCCCTTGAGTGGTTGATTGAAGAAAAGCATCTAAGAACAAATAATTTTCCTAGAACAGTACATTCTAAATCTATATTTTAGAAAGAGACATTTTGATTAAAATTATTTTCATTATTATGAAGACATTCAAATCCTCAAATGTCTCGGTTTACTGGTTGTAAAGAAAAAAATCCTCACATCTCTAACCTCCTTATTTTAAAACATGATCTTTTTGGAAGCTATTCCTTTATCATTGCTTTTGGTGGACTTGCCTATGAAGCCTTTCCTTTTTTAAGTTTACTACTTCTTCATATTGTTAGGATAGATATTATCAAGTCCATGATAAAAAATCATGCATTAGCCCATGGAATCTCTTAGCACTCAGAGGCATGTTCTAGACATGATTCCAACAAAGTTTGTACTCCCCTCTCACAGCTGACAATATTGAAAAGTTCAGATAGAGACAGTGATCATATGGTTATCTTTGTGGGAGAATTTATGATGTATGTGTGTGTGAGTGTGTGTTGTAAGTGTGTATATCTAAACATACCTGGAGTCACCAGCAATATATAGTAGGTCCACCAGACATTTTATGTAAACAGCTCCCGGATTCTGCGGCAGTTACTCAACTCTGCCATTATAGCATGAAACCAGCCATAGACTGTACATAAATGAATGAATGTGGCTGTGTTCCAATAAAACTTTATTTAAAAATTATGCAGAGTCCCCTGAGGTTGTAGTTTAGTGATCTCAGAATATAGTGTAGTTCTAGACAAGAAATCAGAATAGCAGGGGCTCCCGTTCTCAGTTCTGCTTCTTTCCAGTCGAGTGCACAGCTTAGTTCTCTCTTGTACTATTTGAAAGAATAGTGGTGTAAACTTTAAAGCACTATGCAGACATCTAAGATGGTATTCATTTAATCTTTCATTTAATCAAGAAATATATACCAAATGCCTGTTGTGTCAAAAACTTTCCTAGAACAACAAAGTGATTGTAGATAAGAATGAGTCACCTAAACTTTGGAAAAGGTACCAATACTGGGCTGTTGCATGATTGTCAGGTTGGGGTCATAGGGTAAGATGACAGCCTGAGAGGTGGGAGTGGGGTTTTCCCCTGAAGGGAATTGATGTTCACACAGTCACACATTTTGGGAAGTGATTAATTCTGGGAAGGAAATGAGTTGGCACTTTGAGTAGGGGGTGGTCAGACTTCTCTCTCTGGGGCCAGGAAGTGTTGGGCCACGATTCCAAATCATGGACAGGTCCAGATGATTCTGTTTGTTTCCTGGCTATGTCGGTTTAGACCCAGAGTGACTGGTACCATCAAGTTCATGATTTTCCACTTAGCAGTGACAGTGACCCAGGGTAGAAGCAGTTCGTGTCTGCAGCACCCAGTATCAAGGTTCAGGGTTGTAGAGTCTCAAGGCAGCAGTGTCCCTTCCCAGAGGCCAGGGTAGAGTGTGAATGGTGGAGGATCATGCCACAATAATCTGGAAGAAAGAATAACTTTACATTTTAGATACCGGCAGGAGAGATGTAACACACTTTGACATTGTTCTTACTCAGAAGCCCACAGTCTAGCAGGGAGGCAAACATACAATCATGCCATCATATTCAGTGTAGTAGGTTTTTAGACAGAAGCGAGAATATCAAGGTCCAGGTTGGATATCTAATTCAGTCTGGGAGTGGTTCTTGAGCAATAATGTCTGAGTTGAGATTTTATGAATGAGGTCAAATTAACAAGCTGTGAATGAAGGGCAAGGACCTTGTGGACAAAGGAATCAGCAGGGACCGTGTCAAGTAGCCTCAGGGTAGTGCAGTGTAGTGTGGTTAGAAATATAGCTCTGGAGCCAGACTGCAGTGGTTACATCTTAGCTCTTCAGCTCATGAGCTGCTGAAACTTAGAGATACTTAAGCATTTCTTCGAGCCTCTGTTTCCTCATCTGCAACATGGGAATGCTCATCTCTATCTCATAAGGGTGAGGATGAAGTAGACTACAGTATTTGAAGACTTCCATGTGGTGCCCAAAAACTGGTGAGCGAGCATTCAGTAAGTGTTAGTAATTATATCTATTTATGTAATATAAAGCGGTTTAAGTAAACACATCATGAGGAGGATGAAAAGACCAGATGCAATTGAGGACCGTGTGAGTGCATGAATGTAATGTTGGTGGTAGAAGTGAAACCTCCTTCAGTGTTTTCTTGCTGTTTACTCATCCCATTGTATTGATCCTGTGATGTGGCCTTTCTTCCCTTGAGTACTGTGGCATATGCTGACTGCATCCGGCCAGCTGGTAAAATGACACTCATTGTGAGAATGGAAGGCATAGTCAGAACGTCAAGGAGATTAGGTCATCTGCGTCGCTAGCAATGGAAATGAAATGATGAAATACTTCAGCTGGTTTTTGCTTGGAGCCTCCTGGTTGTGAAGGAGGATCAGCCTTGAAATCAGCATGTTCTTGACACACACAGTTCTTGACTGTGTGTGTAGGACACTGATCTGTGTGCTGGGATTTGGAGATGGATTCTTCTTGTCTTCTAAGTGCTCATTTCTAAGTGGGAAAAGTGTTTATTGCCAGAGCAATCAGTGCTGCTTCTAGAGATGCACAGGGAGAGGACCCTGATACTGCATCTCCCAAACAGTCAGTTGGTTATCTAGTCCAGTTTTCCCTGCAGGATGAAACCATCCTTGGAGAGTTGGCCTCACAGAGACCTTTGTTGATCCAATGACTGGCTTTTCTGAATGCAGTTGGGAATAGGCTTCGGTGGATTTGAGGAAGTTTCACTTTTCTCAAACTTGCATTGACTCATTTATTCCTACTCCTCTCCCCAAGGTCTAACTCCTTCACAGATACTGAATATGATAAAATACCCCAAGAGTTAAACACTTTCCAAGCTTATTCTATGTGTTTGTTCTCCCAACAGTTTTGGGAAGGATTATGCATCCCATTGTACAGCTGAGAAAATTTAAGTTTAGAAAGTCCCTGTGACTTGCCGAGGTCATAGAGTTAGTAATTGCTTGAGCTCAGATTCAAATTGGTTTCCAACTGCCAAGGCCACTGTTCTTTCCCATCTGCCACCCTCAGACTTGCTTTTTCTCTTTCCTTGGCTATAGGGAAAGTACAGCCCCCATAGAAGTTTCTAAACTGCATCCAAAGCTTTCAACATATTGTCCAGAATCTTCCTAGTGCTTGCCCAATATTCCCAAGGGAGAGAGTTGAACCACAAGCAGTTGTTAAAAATTCACTGGTGATCATTACAAATGAATACCATCATGTTGACTTGATGGTTTTGTGGTGTTTAGACCCTCATGTTTGCATAAGCTGCAGACAAGGAAGACAAGGTTAATTCATGAAAGTCCACTTGGGGAAACAGAAACACACCAGATTATCAGCAATCTTCTCCACTTACCAGAAAAAGTCATCCAACTAGTGTTCTTCAGATTGTAAGGTGCGCCTGAATCTCTTGGATCATATTAAAATGCAGATTCTGTTCTAGTTTTTAGGTATGTATGAGATGCCTGCATTTTTAACAAGCTCTCTGGTGATACCAGGCACCAGGACATAACTTAGACAGCAAAGATTTAAACCACTGACTCTTATACTTGGCTTAAGTTTGGGAGCTCAAAATAATCCTGATACCTGGGTTCTAAATCCAGAGATTCTAATTTAATTGCTCTAGGAGGTGGCCTGGGATTTCAGGATTCTCAGGTATGCCAAGGTTTGTTTTAAACTTTCTGGTGTATTTCAAAATATCTAGAAGAGAGGATTTTGAATGTTCTCACCTCAAAGAAATAACTGTTTAAAGTAAGGGATATGTTCAATAAAGTAAGGGATATGTTCACTATTGTACAATGTATACATGAATTGAAATATCATATTGTGCTACCTAAATATGTACACTATTTTTGTGTCAATCAAAAATAAAATAAAACTTAAAAAACTTTCTAAGGTTGATCTCACTCTTTCTAATCACAAAATGACTAGAATAGCATATAGGTATCTCAGAGGTAGGAAGGGAAATGGATTCTACAGCAAATATACCACAGTTTGCTCAGAAAATTTTTTTTCCTTCTGTGTTCTCAGATGGCGCAGGTAGATTCTGCTTTCTAAAAATTTCACCTTTCTCTAATAGGCATTCTTATCTCCTGAGTGCTGAAAATTCTTTCTTTCTTTTCTTTTCTCTTTCTTTTCTTT
>NW_012116278.1:2989399-2994151 GCF_000951035.1 Colobus angolensis palliatus | reverse complement strand
TTTTGTATTTTTAGTAGAGATGGGGTTTCTCCATGTTGGTCAGGCTGGTCTTGAACTCCTGACCTCAAGTGATCCACCCGTCTCGGCCTGCCAAAGTGCTAGGATTACAGGCATGAGCCACCATCCCCAGCCTGAAAATTATTTCTAAGAAAAATAGGGGCTTTCAATGAACATTTCCCTATTTTGAAAAGAACTGTTTTTTCTTTTTTTCTTGGTATGGCTTATTTGATATCTTTTCCTTAAAATGGACTTACGTTTAAAGTGGTTTTCTTTGATAATTCATTTAATAAATATTTATTGAATGGCCATCTACTATGTCTTAGGAATTGGGCTGGGCTGTGAGTACCCAGTGCTGAATAAGATTGATAGGGTCCCTGCCTTCTGGGAATTTGAATGTTGGAGAGGAATGATAGAGAGAACCAGGGGTGAAGGGTAAAGTGTCATGCAATTAAGGATGGGGAAATATGGAAGGAGACAGCAAGGCATTGGTGAAGCTGGCAGAGTCAGGAAGACTTCTCTGACAAGGTGACATTGAAATGGAAATCAGAACAATGATAGGAGTTAATCAGGCAAAAGAGTGTGACAGGAGTATCCTAGGAAGAAGAAAAATTATCTGCAAGCTTCTAGTGGCCAGGCAGAGCATGGAAGATTGGAGGAACTGGAAGGAGTACAATGTGATTTGATCATAGAGCACAAGGAGGTGGGGCTGAGGACAAAACTAGAGAGACATTCAGGAGATAGATAGGGAGAGGCCTGGCAGAAAGAGCTTAGAGTTTAGGAAGGCTATGTTCATAGTGACTGGAGCATGAGGTGTGGAGTTAGGCAAACTCGGTCTTAAATCCGAACTCTACCATCCACTGGCTGTGGGACACTGGCCATGCTCCTCAATGTCTCAGACTCTCAGTGTCCTTAAATGAAGAATGGGGATAATGATGCCTATTTCTTTTTCTATTTTTCTTTTTTTTGAGACGGAGTCTTGTTCTGTTGCCTAGGCTGGAGTGCAGTGATGTGATCTCGGCTCACTGCAACCTCCGCCTCCTGGGTTCACGTGATTCTCCTGCCTCAGCCTCCCGAATAGCTGGGATTACAGGCGCATACCACCATGCTCAGCTAATTTTTTGTATTTTTAGTAGAGACGGGGTTTCAGTATTTTGGCCAGACTGGTCTTAAACTCCTGACCTCGTGATCCGGCCGCCACGGCCTCCCAAAGTGCTGGAATTACAGGTGTGAGCCACTGCACCTGGCTCAATGATGCCTATTTCATTGGGTTGCTTTGAAGATTAAATAAGTGAGTGCAGGAAAAGTCATAACATGTAAGAGCTTGATAAATGGTCATTATCACTATCAGTTCCAAGAACAATGGGGAGATACTACTGCTGTCTGGAGATGGGATTTATTATTATTATTATTATTTTTATTATTGTACTTTAAGTTCTAGGGTACATGTGCATAACGTGCAGGTTTGTTACATATGTATACTTGTGCCATGTTGGTGTGCTGCACCCATCAACTCGTCAGCACCCATCAATTCATCATTTATATCAGGTATAACTCCCCAATGCAATCCCTCCCCCCTCCCCCCTCCCCATGATAGACCCCAGTGTGTGATGTTCCCCTTCCTGAGTCCAAGTGATCTCATTGTTCAGTTCCCACCTATGAGTGAGAACATGCAGTGTTTGGTTTTCTGTTCTTGTGATAGTTTGCTAAGAATGATGGTTTCCAGCTGCATCCATGTCCCTACAAAGGACGCAAACTCATCCTTTTTTATGGCTGCATAGTATTCCATGGTGTATATGTGCCACATTTTCTTAATCCAGTCTGTCACAGATGGACATGTGGGTTGATTCCAAGTCTTTGCTATTGTGAATAGTGCCGCAATAAACATACGTGGGATTTTTAAAGAGTAAGACTGGAGGCAATGCTGTAGCTTAGGAGGTATCCAGAGTGGTGGCTGGAACTAGGAAACAGGAGGAATTAGTTGGATGTTAATTGAGTAGGACGTGAAAAGAAGGATCTTCAGAGACTGAGATAGTCCTTGATATTTGGAATGTTGGAATAGTGTTAAGTTCAGGATGAGTATGGTGGGGTTGGTTTGTACCTAATGGTGAGGTCAGTTTGTACATGTTATTGTATTCATGAGGAATCAGTTGCAGAGAAGAGACTTCACTTTAGCTTGTTTGGCAGGAAGGGGTTTATCACAGAATATTAAATGGCTTGCAGAATTGTCAGGAGGTCTGAGGAAACAGAATCAAGATTGAGCTTTTAGGAGCAACCTATAATGTGACACCTAGGAACCGGGCTGCTATAGTAGCTGCTGTCTCTTCAATAATCTTGCAATCAGGAAGTTTGCCCCTCTAGAACCACAAAACTGCTGCCGCAAACAGGAAACCACTACAATCAGGAAGCTGCTACTGCTGCCGGGCTCCAGAACCAGTGCACATCTGCAACAGACTACATCAGCAGAATGGATGCTTCTCCCCCACCACCTAGGCTCACCCCAACTACTAAGCTCGTATTTGAACATTAAAACCTCTGCAAATGAAGCTGCAGAAAAACCAAACACCTTCACAGATGTGCTTGCTGGCTGGATGGACAAACATTTCAAAATTCTGTCCATTTCAGACTAAATAGTACTAGAGACTGAGCTGCAAAAGAATAAGGAAAGTATATTTTTAGCATTCCAACATGTGGAGCAGGAGAAGGCACACTAGAACGGTGTTTTGGAAACTGAGGGTTGTGACTTAAGAGAGCATCATAAAATCAATTTAGGTGGTCACAGTAAGTTTTTTCTTTTTTTTTTTTTTCTTAGTCTTTGTTGGCAACATGACATTTCTTCTTCTGGGTCATGGTAGAAAAAAACCTGGAAAGTCATTATGCTAGACATTGAGTGACAATCTTCCATTGCAGAGTTTCAGGAGAGAACTGTGAGAAGAGCCCATGAGGAATATGGACATTTGATCTTGGGGGAGAAATCTTCTGGAGCTGTGCTTGTCCTTCGTGCTTTCTGGTGTTTGTTTACTCTCCAGGAAGAGAGCTAGATCCAGGGAAGCCCCAGAGTGCACTGAAAGGCATATTTCAAACCCATACTAATGAGGACTGATTTTGCAGTGGCTTGGCAGAGCTGTAGCACACACCACGTTGGGTTGTAAACTGACCTGGCACTCACTGGCACTTGGGATATATGTGTTGAATGAATGTACAGAGCAGAGAAGTACTTAGAAAGTATGGAAGGAGCCATTCAGATTCCAGAGACTAAGCTCCAGGTCATGAGCTCTGATCACAGAGGGGTCTAAACCGTCACGAGCCATGGTTAACTCAGTGTCTTTGTGACACCATTTATAATTTTCCAAGAGTATTTTTGCTGTATAGAAAAATGGCAGCTAGGGGTGGGAGGTGTACAAGAAGAACATGTGCTTATTGTAGCTTTGTGTGTAACAGCAAAAACCTAAAAGCAAATTAAATGTTCTAGCATAGAAGAATGGACAAACTATGGTATATTCAAACAATTAAACATATAGCAGTTACTCTACCATAACTCTACTATCTAATTCCTTCTCAGAATCCCCAGTCACATAAAGGATGGCTCAGAGAATAGCCTAGTGCCCCAAGAGGTTTTGATGTGAACAAGTGCTAAAGGGAGGAAGTGCTGAGGGAAGCTGGCAGAATCTGCCGAACAAGGGAGCCTCCCACAATCCCAGGAATACCACTTACTCTGGGATGGAAGGGACAAACCCCTTAAATTAAAAGGATGGAGAAGTCAGCCTGTATCATCTCTAGAACACTCCTGAGAGATCTGCCAGACCTGATGGAAGTCCTATTGGATGGAAGCCCAGCAGGGAGCAGACACTTGTGAAGTCCTCGAGTGTGGTTAGTGAGAGAGCTGGTATTTGAGCCCAGTCTCCTATGCCAATCTCCATTATTTCCCACCAGCCTTGATAGGGCCTCCTGTAGCCTTTCTGCAAATCCTCAGGTCACATCTTTCCAGCCTTACATTGGACAGTCCCCCACATTCAGAGGTTTCTTCTGCTCTTCCCTGCTCTCACCCTGGTGACTCCAGGATGGTGATTTGAATGTGAGACACAGGTGGTCTCTATCCTCTATACACTCAGTACATGGTCAATATATGATTCAGAAAAGGGTTAGAGGCCAGGTGTGGCGGCTCACGCCTGTAATCCTAGCACTTTGAAAGGCCAGGGTGGGCAGATTGCTTGAGGTTAGGAGTTCGAGATCAGCCTGACCAACATGGTGAAAATCCGTCTCTACTAAAAATGCAAAAATCAGCTGGGCATGGTGGTGTGTACCTGTAGTCCCAGCTACTCAGGAGGCTGCAGTAGGAGGATCACTTGAACCCAAGAAGGGGAGGCTGCAGAGAGCTGAGATCGCACCACTGCACTCCAGTTTGGATGAATCTACATTGACTTGTTATTTTTTTATCAGCTCACTCACCATCTTCCTCTACAAGTTCTGCAAGTACACTGAGTGTCTGCGTGTGGTGAGGAGGTGGGGTTTGGAGGGTAGGAGGAAGGGAAGGAACTCAAGTTGAGTTTTTACCAGAGAGGCATGTTTTAGGTAGCCTGGGTTCCCAGTTAAATAAATTATTTATTTCACGTGCATAGATATCATTTTACTCGCGGAGTATCATTTGCTCATAACATTCCCAGGGGCTGGTTAACCCTCAAGAGTAACAGAATTTAGTTTTAAACTTCCTGGGCTGTGCCCACTCCCTACATATCTATCAGTTGATTTATGAAT
>NW_012116278.1:2970308-2988720 GCF_000951035.1 Colobus angolensis palliatus | reverse complement strand
CCAGTTTGGATGAATCTACATTGACTTGTTATTTTTTTATCAGCTCACTCACCATCTTCCTCTACAAGTTCTGCAAGTACACTGAGTGTCTGCGTACACTGAGTCCCTACATATCTATCAGTTGATTTATGAATGATTATTCTCTTTCTTTTTTTTTTTTTGTTTGGTTACATTATTCATTTAAATGATGTACCCCTTGTGTCTTTAGGTGTTGGCTTTCTAAGCATTGCTTGACAGAGACTGCGATTAGAAACCACTCACAGTGCAAAAGTCAGGTACCTCTGCTTAGAGAACAGTTGGTGAAAAATGAAAATGAAATCTTTCTCGCGTTAGAATGTGAGACGGCAGAAAATCTGCTTCGTTAACACGCAGCTGGGTTGCATATACCTTTTCGAGAACGCGTGAGTTGTTTAAACAAGACTCATTTGTCCTACACAATAAGTGTGTAACTCAAATGCCAGCCGTTTCCCTGTTTTTTTTTAGCTTTGAGTCTCAAAGTCTGTTTTTTACCACAGACCACTTGGCTTGCTGAATTCACCACCTCTTCCAATGCCTGCTTCTCCCAAAGAATCTACTCACAGAAAGAGTTAAAGAGAAATGTAGACTTTACTGAATATTTCAAAGAGGAGACCTAGGAGGAGGTTGACATGGCACACTGCTCAGCAGATGACTTACATTTTTCCCTTAGCCTGTTTTGTTCTCTCAAGTCCCTCTCATCCATAACACCGCTGCTGATTTGTTCTTTCTTTTTTTCTTGTAAATCTTTTCTAGCTTTTCTTCTGACAAACTTTGCTGGAGTCCTACTCCTTTTCTCTCCTTCTTGAGAAAAATGCAAATTTTGCTCCATGTTTTGGTATAGCAGGGAAACTTCCATCTTTGTTTTTACTGAAGCGTAACCTCAGGACCTACATTCCATCTCAAATGGCTTGTCAAGGTCCTTCCACAAATAAGATGTTCCTCCGAGGATGATGTACGGATGCCAAGTTGGATATAGCTAGAGAAATCTCATGGCTACCCCAATCAGGAGAGAGGTTGCTGTTTCTCAGAAGTCCTCCTCCCCGCTTCCAGGGTCATCATTGTCTGTCAACAGCTTTGTGGGGATTTAAAAACCCTTACAGAACTGGTTTTCTGTGAGGTGTTTGAAGCAGGAATATAATTTGCAGGAGATGCAGCAGCCGTTCCCTGGCTAGATGACCACATCACTGTTGCACACTGATCATTTGCTAAAGGCACAACGCTATCCTGACCAAAAATGAAAAATGCCTGCTGCTCAATTATTGTCAACCTAATTGGAATAGAGTCAGGCCTCGTCAGATGGTCTCTTAGATTCTGGATGGTCAGCATGGTAGTTCTTTCCATTACATCCTTGAGATCCTGCTGTTGACACCATTCAGCAGGGCACCCTGAACTTTGTCCCCATATTCTGGCTCTGCTGAGATGAGATGCAGTCAGGTGCTACTAGTGTCTTCAGTTGTATACTGGGGTAGGGTGGCCTTATTTTGGTTGGAGAGCTTCCAAAATTGTGTCAGAATCTCAGTTCCCAGGGGCTGGTCTTCTGAGATGGAAGATGTTTTGAAGCAATTCAAACCCAGTCCTTTCATTTTCTAGACTTGGATCCTGAGTTCCAGGGAGGGGAAGGTATAGTGAATTCTTATAATTTTTGTTGCCTTGGCAACCATTTTGTATACAAGTTTAATTTTCTCATACCAGAAGCTGGGCTTATATGATAAGCCTTGATATGGGTTTCCAGTTCTATACCAGACATCTAGCCAAGACAAGAACCTAGAGGCATCTCTCCTGCCTAGCAGACTGGATTCCCCACTTTTCTGTTGCTTCCTTCAGACCATTCAGGCATTTGCCAGTGAATTGAGAGTGACCACACCCTATTTATTTACCTACTTTGTTAACTACCTTGCTTACTCTCTCTGACTTCTCATTCCTGTCTCATGTAACCCAGAGAAGGAGGACTGCCCTTCAGACCCATTATGCCCTTTCTGTCCAGGATCTGTAAGTAAAAGTTTTCAAACTTGTTTTCCATTGTGGTGGTGTATTAAATCTGTGCTTTCCATCTCAGGAACGGGGGGCTGTCCCAGGCCTGGTTTTCCCTGGGGGTTCCTAGGGGCAGGGTCACGTGGAGCACAAGGTCAGCCTCCCAGTGCCAAAGTGATAGTCAGATAGGCATAAACTGGGCATGGTTCAGTCACAAGGGTATCTGCCAGTATAGGGAAGTTGCCTGTGTGAAAGAGTCCTTGATTGCAACTTGGACAACTAAGCATTAGGCCATCTGCAGTGAAGGGCACAGTGTAAACACTCACACCCAGCTCCCCTTCATTTCCCATTAGGGCAGAGTTGCTAGCTGCTCTGGTACTGGAGCGCCATTTTATCTGGAGGCTCTCAAAACAGAAGAAATAGATCAAGACCATACAGTGAATTAGTGGTTGGGCTGGGACATCCATTCATCCCTTCTGATTCCCATGTGGGGCTCTGCCCACCACAATACATTGCTTCCCTGCCTGCTATCTGAAAGATACTTCACTCAGAACTCTCTTTTTAACCCTGGAGCTATATCTTCCCAAGAGACAGAAGGCAAGGTATACTATTTAATACCCTGTGCAGTTTGTCTTGGTCTAAAGTTTTCTTTTTGCCCAAGTGTTTGGAGGGATGAAATACTGTATGGTAGAGAGGCGCTTTCTTCCTGAAGTCCAAGAGAAACTGTTCAGTCTGAATTACTGTATAAGAACACGGACAACACGTTCTCAAGAGGAAAGGTGCTTGTATCTATGTACTGGAATGTATCCACATTGACTGATACGGTGGTGTTGACCTGCAGGTAATCCAGCAAGAATTGAGAGAGATTCTGGTACACGTGTTTGGTTTGCATTCCAGACTCACACACTGTCACCAGGGCCTGTTTTTTGATATGCTTGTTGATGAGAAGCTCCAACTTCAGATCGACAGAATTATTTGGGCATTGTACGAGAAACTGCAGTTGGCAAATGATGAAGTACAAACCAGGGAACTGGATCACCAGATTCCCATCCTGATATCTGACTCCACGGAGAATGCCATCTTTGTTCCAAGACAATTTGGTTTTGTTTAGATGCTTTGCCACTAGAAAGAGAAGTACAGAAAACAGAATTATTGAGAAGATTGTAGGTATGCATTGCAAAACTCTAAGTCTTTATTCAAAGTTTCCCATTCAAGACCCATGTTTTCTGTAATCATCTGAATATCTTCCATGTTACTCCCTTTAGAGTCTACTTAGTACTCAAGGCACAGGTATAAAACCACCCCTCTTCCTTTTCTTCAACACTCAAAGCTGGAGGGTCAGAACACACATGGTACTTTACTTCTACCTCCTATAGAATGGTTTACCACTGAATCATTATCATATTATATTATTCTATGATGATGATGATGATGATCTTTCCCTTTTCAGACTATAAGCTCCTGGACTCTGTTCTCCACAAAGTCGGAACTATCCTGTTCATTTATCATGAATGGGCATTGCAGAAGGTATCAGAGATAGGAAATTTAATAATATTGAGTTTGATAGGCATTGCAGAAAGTGCAAGGTAGGACATTATTAACTGAATAATATTATTCAGTTAATAACTAATTTAGGTATGAAGATTTCCAGGAGAATCGCCATGAATTTTCACATTAAGATGTATCCTCTAATGGTTCATTGTCTGAATTTTTGAATGCCTTCTTTCCTTCAAAGAGCAGCCAAAAATAATCGTGTAGGTCCCCCATGTGCCTATTAAGGGGCTCTTGCCGTCTGGGATTTATTGAAAAGCAGAGAATTAGCAGACCCTCTAAACTGACAAGTTTGTGTTGGAGGGTGAGTCTCTAAGTCCTAACACATGAAAATTAGCACTGACTGGTAAGGGTCACTTTCAGGGCCGGGAAGCTGGCGTGCTAGTTTTAATTGCTTCCATGCTTTCCTTTTAAACCTTGTTGCAATTCAGCTGAAGAGTGAGAACTAATCTAACTGCAAAATTGAATTTTTAAAATGAGCAGGATGGCTATTCAGAGAATCTTGGCCATCTCTCTCTCATCCTGCAGTCTAAAGTGCCTCTTACTGCTTCATTTGTAAGGGATCTCTTACCTGAAGCACAATGCAATATGCAAATTGGCCCTGTGCTGACATGTTCACTAAGCTGTCAATCTGCGGACGAGGCAATTTTATGGTTCTCTTGTGAATAACTTCATAGAGGCAGAGATTAAGTGCCTGACTCCCTTGCATTAGGAAAAGGACTGTGTACTTTGCTGAAACTGGTAGGTAGCTGAATAAGAAGGGGTGAGGGGTGAGGGGTGGGGTTGGTGGTGGCAGTGATGGTGGGGACCATGAATGCCCACAGAGGCCAGGTAGGCAACATAAAGGAGTGAATGGGGCGAGGAAAGAGAAGACTTGTAGCTTTGGAGAATAACACTCTCCCTGCTAAGACATTCAAATTCAAATTACAAAAAAATATCCTGCAGACTAAACAGTACACATCTGCAGGTCACATTTGACCATGGGACTCTAATTGTGACTTATATTGCTGAAAAGCCACAGAAGCGTTTTTCATATGTTTAGGTTTCCTGGGTTTGGTTACTGACCTTGGAGGTAGGCCCATGACTTCTTGAATGGAGCCCTTTTCAGGATACATAAGAGGTCTTCTGAGCAATTTCCTAAAAATAAGGAGATGATATATTAAAATGTCTTTTGCTGTTCTGGGATCTGGAGATACCAGATCTTTTTCTATGACCCTTTGATGGAGACAATTACCATTCTGTTTTCCATTTTGAGAATAAGGAGAAAAGCTCTTTATTTCTCATTTTGCCATCAGGTATTTTAAGATTTTAATTTTTTAAATTCTTGTTTATTGATTGCTACCACTTGGACTTTCATGGAAGACTGTGGACATTAGGGAAGGAAACAAATATGACATCCATTCCTACAATGTGTCAGGTGCCATTTTCTGCCACTATACATATTTCATCTCCTTAATCTTTGCAGCAACTCTATGACAGGGGTATTATTAAGTCCCTTTTACAGATGGGAAAAAAATCTGGGGACCAGGCAGGTGAAATACATTGTTTCATGGCGCCTTGCCAGGCAGTGGTAGTGAGAATGATAATACTGATAGTAAATACTGTCAACTTACCCACCACACGCCAGAAACTAGTCTGGGTACTTTTACAGCTGGGTAATGTATCAGCTAATCTGGTTCTCAGACTAATCCTACAGGGTTAACTTTGATGCCTAGAGATGGTCAATACCATCACTTAAGTTCAGGCAAGTTTGTGTAAATGCTGGAATTGCCCATGGCTAATTCCAGAGGCCAGGTTTCCTGTTCTAGGCTATTTTGCTAGACAACAAAGATAAAAACATCTTGGTGTTCAATTTTAAGAGGATACAGGGTTAAATAAATCTTAGCAGAAGTCCTACTATTTGGAGCTTCCTTGGCAGAGGCAAATATAATATTATGTTATTATTGTATTTAAGAAATAAAAATATTTTTCGTATATTCACTAGTGATGGTGGCTTAGCTTTTTTTAAATCATAGTAACTACTTAATATTTTGTATGCAAAGATTCAAATTATACATTTTCTGCAATGATTCTTGAATTCAACTTATTCAGAGCAAATCTCTTCTTTGATCCTTGGTTTCCCCAAGTGTAAAACTGGGTAATCTTTGACCTGACATGGATATCTTTTCAAAGATGTCACCAGAGATGACCATTCAGTCCATCCATCAGAGACTAGGCAACCAAAGGCCCATTCAACGGAGCAGCCACACCCTGGGATGTTTGCTCACTGCATTGCCGAGTAGTACCTGCTGGACTCACAACCTTTCCCATTGCAACCTCTGCCCAGCCCTGAGAAAGTCCCTCCTGGCCACCCTCATAGCTTCATGGGGGCTTTGGAGTGGTTGAAAGTTAAATGAAGAGTTCCCTCTGCTGTCTGAACAAGCTCACTGCGAGAGGCACCCCCAGCAGAAGCAGGGGCAATTTTCCTCCTTATCTGCTGCATCCACATAGAGCTTTTGGTCCAAAGCTCTCTTGGTAGTGAGGGCCAGTGGGTCAGCTGTCATTCTCTTGGTTTCATCCTCATGCATCCTCTGATCAGTGCTCTGGTCCTGCCTGTCACAGCCCACAGCCCATGCTCTTGGGGTGTGTAGTCAGAACCCCAACACTGATGGCTGCTTATGCTCCTAATGGATTGTGACTATGGTTAGAGAGTCCTCCTGGCCTAACCTCCTACTCTAAGCTATAGAACATTAAGTCAGGGAGACAGATCTGGCTGAGTCTGTTTGCAAGGAAGCCCTTTCTGACTCCTTTTGCCTGCAGGATCAGGCCCAAATTCCTCAGCATGGCTTTCATGGTCCCTCACTCTGAACCTACTGAACTCTCTGGTCTCACCCCTTACCTTCCCTCCTCCCCTTTCCCTTTATGTTCCAATAGTAATAATAATGAGGAGGAGCAGTGATAATAATATGAATGATCATAACTAATACATGTTGAGTGACAGCCGTTTTCCAGGTACTCTGCTAAGCTTGAGTTATTTCATTTAATTCTCACAACCACACCATGAGAGAGATACCATAATTAATTCTATCTTGTATGTAAGGAAATGGACTCTTTTAAAGGTTAAATGACTGTTCACATTCACACAGGTAGTCAGGGGTGGAGTAGAGATCCAAACTCAGGCTGCCTGACCGCTGCCCGAGTGGATTCCTGACCGCTGTCCTGGAGTTTGGGGCTTTGCAGTCCCCCTAAACATACCATTTAGGTATGTTGATTTATCATTACACTTTGGCACTTGCTGGGCTCTCTACCTAGACTGCCTCCTTCACCAGACAAGTTATTCCTCGTTTGAAACACAGCCTAGCAGTCAACTCCTCCAGGATACTTCCCTTTGCCTATTTGCCTCTTCTATCAGACAGTGAACCCTCAGGGCAGAGACTTCTGTTTATAAACCCCCACTGCCCAGCCTAGCAGATGCTCTGTAAATGTTTGTTGAATTGAATCACCTAGTTCATCTTTCTTGTTTCCCTCTGTGGATACCGAGTAAGTACTTAGGGCAACAGGGAGGTGAACCAGAATGCTTGGCTTGCCTTTTGCCTGAGGGCTAGAATAACACGGGGCCTCATTCTCCCACTGGCTTTGCAGGTCAGGCTAGATTAGATGGAAAGATAAGACTCATGCCTTGGGCTGAGGCCAGCACATAACATCAAGAATAGGCTCTGTTCATTGGCCGAAGGCCCCCTCACACTGTGCCCCTTACTCCTTATGGCAGGTGAGCTGTAAACAGGTGGCTGGAGAAGTGCAAGCCCAGGCTTGCCTCTCACACATTCTGGTTCTTTTGTTGTTTTTTCCCCTTTGATCTTCAAATGTTTAGTGGGGTGACCTCAGTTGTAATTCTGAGAAACCCGAGGATGGAAAAAAAAGAAAAAAGAAGAAAAAAGAAAAGCACCTTATTTTGAAACATTTGCATTTCCTGAAGTCAAATGGCATGGTATATTTTAGTTTTTCTTTAAAAATCATTTAGATGGTTTCTAGCTAAAGGGAAAAACACAGGCAGCCCCTTTTAGGAATGATGTTGCCAGAGCTGGTTCAGAAAGGAGCTAAAAGCAGGAAGCTAGAGGAGCTATTGAGGGAATGGGCTGTTAAATTTGGAGAAGACCCCAGAAGAGGGCACAGCCTCTGTCCTTTAATGCTTGATGAAGCTGTCGGCATGCCACGGGGCCCAAGCACTAAACCTCTAAGTGGAAGAGGAAGGAGATGAAGCCCTCAGCTAACAGCTAACACTGCTAATCCCCATTTCTCAGATGCAGCAATGGAAAGACCTATACCAAAAACACCTACGTCACACTGTGAGTCACAGTGCCGGAAGCTCACAGAGTTGACCAGTCAGTGCTACTCAAAAAAGAGGTAGGCTGCTTTGGAGGTCATGAGGTTCTTGTCAAGAGCTAGATGAACATTTCACGGGTCATCAGCCATGTGGCCTGAGTCTTCTCATCACCCTGTGAGTCTATGATGTAACTTTCTTTTTTGGTTATGAAGACTGAAAAACATGACTTATAAATGGTGGCATTACATGCAGCTGAAATCCTGCAATGTCCCTGGAATTCTGAAGATTGGGAGCAGAGGGAGCAAAAAGTGATGTCTGGAGAGGTTTAGTTTGAAGAACAGAGCATCAGAGTGGGGGAAATGAGAACTGTCTGCAAGTCACGGCTGAGCTGATGACCTGGGAGTTAGAATTCTGGGATTTCTCCTCTCTGGGCTCTAGTGTCCCTATTAGGTTTGTGCAAAAGTAATAGTGGTTTTGGTATTAAAAGTAATAACAAAAACGGCAATTACTTCTGCACTAATCTAATAGGTGAAGAGCAGTGTGGATTTGACGATCTATCTAAAAGGGCCTACCTAGCTTATTTCAGCAGGCTGTACAGACTCAGCCATCCTCTGCCAGATCTGCTGGTGGTGGGGAGGTTTGGGGTGGGAAGGTTTGGGATGGGGAGTCAGTCCCAGCTGCACCTGTCTATCTTTGTGGGCATGTTGTATTACCCAAGGTAGCAAACTGTGTCTTCACACATTCAGGTTTTCAGACACCTGCAGTACTAGAACAGAACATTTTAGCTCTGAGGACAATCTAAGTTATGAATAGTCTGGTTCTGTAAGGACTTGCATAGTTTGGAGAAATGAAAGTTCCCTGAGATTGTCTGGTTCAGGCTTGGTAAACACATAACTCATGTGCTCCTCAATGTTGTCCCTATGGCAGTCTGGCTGTAGGTCATCCAGAGAGTTAGTGAGAGAGAGGACCAGAGACCAGGACTCCTTACTCCTTCTGTAGGGCAGTCTGTCTTTCAGACAACCCTAGCACTGCGTGAACTTCCCTGAGGACCAAAGCCTTCAGATGCATCGGCTTTGTAAATCATCTTTCCAAGCTTTAGCCTCTTCTAGGAAGACCATGGGACTTTCTGTGGTTTTGTTTGAGAGGGTGAAGAGAAAGATGTGCCAACAAAACCCTCCTGGCCAGTTTCACACAGAGGAGAGAGAGAGAAAGAGAGGTTGCTTGAGGCAGTTGAAAGGACCATATTCTAGAAGGTCAAGATTATGGCAACCTTAAGACTAGCTTTTACTTTGAGATTTCACAGCGTTGGACAGAAAGGGTCATTAAATGCCATGCTAACAGAGATCCTAGTTTTAGGAGTGGTGAGACTGAACCCAGAGAGACTAGAGTCTGGCCCAAGACCCCACAGTAGGTAAATGGTGGAGCTGGCTTCAGAACACAGCGCTTCTGACTCATAATCCAGAACTCTTCTCTGACTTTCAGTCTTCCTGTGGAATAGGAAGGGCTAAATGCAGGAAGAAGTAGGTTTGCAGCCACTACAGACACTGGGACTGAAAACTGACAAGACAGCTGGAGGTGCTGGGAAAACAAGTACTAATGATCTCCTGGGTTCCGTCTTGTGGGAGAATGCCAGCAGATGACTTCAGGTCCATGTGCTGAACACTGCCAAGTTACAACATGGGCACGTAAAGAAGCAAGTATGCTCAAGGCGGCTCTACCATGGCAAAACAAACCAAGCCAACCATCCTGGCCAGATGGTACATGGTTTGAGTGCCAGGTACCTTCCAGATGTACAGCACCTTAGATATAAGAACAAGGAAGACACGATGCATCACAAAAAGAGCACCTGAGTTCTGGTCAGAGCTTTTAGCTCTGGATCTGTCATTTCCCCTTACTGAGCCTCAGTTGCCATATCCATTAAGTGAGAATTAAAACAATCAACCTAAATGTATGGATGTCATGAAGATGCAATGAGACTGTGGATGTCAAGTGATCAGTGTGGCCTGTGGCTAGAAGAGACATTCAGTAAAGTAAATTCTTTCTGCCTTACTCTTCTTTTCTTTGTTGTTATAGTGGCACAGTTTAGCAATGCCACTTAGCAGAGTGAATTGGCAGATGAAATGTTCATTAAAATGAAGCTCATGACATTATCTGATGGATGGGAGCTTCTCAATTAAGTACCTAAGTGTTTAAGGCTATCTGATGCTTCCAGGAATGTGTGCCGAATCCTCTTTACATTTGTTGAAAAATGTTTTAATCCTTCCAAGAAGGAAAGGGATTATCCTAATGACTCTGCATCTGCCATGCCCTGGCTTCTTTGTTCGTGGCTTCAGGGAGAATATCTAGGAGAGTCCCAACAGTGACATCTAGCGGACAGTCTCTCCTCTCTGGATAAAATTAGAATTCAAAGTGAGTCCTTAACCCTCATGAGCAAGGGTAATTTCAACTATTAGGTTGGTGCAAAAGTAATTGAGGCTTTTGACTATTTCCTTGATATCACTAGGCCAACTGGTAATGGAGAGATAAACTGCAGGATGGACCTTTTGTTAAACAAAGGATGACTAGGTGACCCTGATTTCCAAAAGGATTTGGAGAATGCCTATATGAGCATGCTTAGTGCTGACTGAGCACATAGGAAGTGATCAGTAAATATAAATTAAGATCAAGTTGGAATTAATTTAAATAATTTAAATCCTGCCTTCCCCCCTTCACCGCCACCCCACCTAGTTTCCTTGGGATGTTAAGGTCTTTTCAGTCCTGACTTGTTTCAGTGTATCTGCAACAGTCAGTAAACCTATCTGACCCTATGGGCATTTCCTTGGAATTCATTTATACTAAACACAGGTTGAATTGACATTACTGTGGGTAAGTAAGAAGCACCTTTAAAGTCTATAATTTAAAAGGAAAGCTGAGTCTGGAGACATAGGATAAAATCCACTAACATTTTAATAACCTTAAAAAAAAAAAACACTCCCTAGTTGTTCAAAATGCAAAAGTACGGCAGCAATTTTAGAAAGTTAGTTTTGGGTTTAAATCAAGTTTAGAAAGTTAGACAGACTTGGCTGGGCGCGGTGGCTCACGCCTGTAATCCCAGCACTTTGGGAGGCCAAGGCGGGTGGATCACGAGGTCAGGAGATTGAGACCATCCTGGCTAACACGGTGAAACCCCGTCTCTACGAAAAATTCAAAAAAAAAAAAAAAAATTAGCCAGGTGTGGTGGTGGATGCCTGTAGTCCCAGCTACTTGGTAGGCTGAGGCAGGAGAATGGTGTGAACCTGGAAGGCAGAGCTTGCAGTGAGCCGAGATCGCACCACTGCACTCCAGCCTGGGCGACAGAGCAAGACACCATCTCAAAAAAAAAAAAAAGTTAGACAGACTTGGGTTCAAACTCCACCTCTGCCATTACTAGCTGTGTGGCTTTGCAAAATCCATGCAGCCTCTTTGAATTGTCCTTTTTTCTTCCTAAAAGTGAGAATAATAAAACAGCTATCATGGAGAGTTGTTGGGAGGATTAAATGAGATAATGCACAAAAATGAGCCTGGTGTCTACCACCCAAAGTATACCAAACAATGGTTGAGTCCTATGCCCTAGTCCATGGTTTGTGCTGTTTGAAATGTAGAAACTTAAGCCAACACATGTTGTGTCTAGATAGTTTGAATGAAACGCATAACAAAAAAATTTCAAGGAACTGGTCTGCTTTCTCTCCCTTCCCCTTTCTCCCTCCCTCTCTCCCTCCCTTCCTCCCTCCCTCTCTCCCTCCTTCCATTCCTTTCCTTTCTTTCCTCCCTCCCTCCCTTCCTTCACTCCCTCCCTCCTTCCTTCTTTTCTTCCTTGTCTCCCTCCTTCTCCAAAGTGCTATCTGAATTGTGAGGAACTCTGAAATTTCCTCTGGATTCGAAGACTTGTGATTTATATGTGCTAAATTCAAGTATAAATTTTCACATGTAACTCAGTGATTTATTTTTTTACTTTTCTTTTTTCTTGTTCTCTCTCCTCCCCTGCACCTCCTCTCTTCTTCTCTCTCTTCTCTTCTCTTGGTGGCAGGGGTGTGGGGATTAGGGGCAGATGGCTTTAGAACTCTGATGGCTTCTCCAGGATCCCATTCCACTTTATTTTGAGTGGCTCATTGGCTAGTTCCTTCCTTCCTTCCTTCCTTCCTTCCTTCCTTTCTCTCTTCCTTCCTCCCTTCCTTTCTTCCTTCCGTCCCTCCTTCCTTCCCTCTTTCTTTCTCTTTTCTTTTCTTTTTGTGAGAGATTTCTGATTCCTGTTAGCTCTGCTTTAAGAAAAAGTGAGTTTAAGAGTAGATTTTGAGTGGGTATGTTTAAAGTAAATGGAGAAGCAAATAGGCTTTTGAAACCTGTGACTTATCTGAAAAGTAATTTTCCCTCTGAGCAGGAGCACTCTCTCTTGCTGCGGGGAGAGAGAGAGAGAGAGAGAGAGAGAGATGAACTGTGCATTCCAGATCCAGAAATGTTTCTGCTTGCTAGTTTTTGTCTTTCTAGGGGAAGGAGCTGTCAGGAAGAGACAGAGTCTCACTCTGTTGCCACAGTGGTGTGATCTTGGCTCACTTCAACCTCTGATTCCAGGGTTCAAGTGATTCTCCTGCCTCAGCCTCCTGAGTAGCTGGGACTACAGGTGTGTGCCACCATGCCCACCTAATTTTTGTATTTTTGTGAAAGATGGGGTTTCACCATGTTGGCCAAAACGGTCTCGATCTCTTGACTTCATGATCCACCTGCCTTGGCCTCCCAAAGTGCATATTGTCTCTTGACTGCTTCCAGTATGGTGTTGCACTAGGGCTGCTGTTGTCTGCATTGTGACCATGGGACATGAGGGATAGTTGGGTCTTGGTGAGAACCTAGTCTTGGTTTAGTGTCACCGCCTTCAAGGCGTAGATTTTATTGTTTCTTTGGGGTGGGTTCATTTGGTAAAATTAGAGAACCAACCTCACTTCATCTTCCCTTAATGCCATTTTCTTTTTAGCAAGGGGAGGGGGAAGGAGGGTAGCCTGCTACACCTTATAAAATTGCAAATGTTAGAATGTTAAGGTGGTCAAAGTATCCTAAGATATTTGTTTGATTCATGGAATGCTATAATCAAAGCAAAATCCATCTCAGGGTTAGGACATCTGGCTTGTTTCCCTCACTTCTGATATTTTAGAAAACAGGAAACCCAAGGCCCTGAGAGGGAAAGTGAATTGCTTCAAGTCCCAAGACTCGAATGTCAGCATTCCAAATTCCTGGCCGGTCCTCTGCATTTGGTACCCCAACTTTGGCTGGAGACCGAATTCAGGTGAGGGTGGAGTTGTCAGGACCCACACGAGGTCTATCCACTGTTCCAACTTCCTTAGGGCCTCCAGGAACCTCTGGGTATTGGAGGCTACATTACATTTGTAGGAAAGACAGATCTGTTTTAACTGGTAGGCAGTGGGGAAGGAACTGTCCCAAGGCACATGACCCTTCAGCTGCAAAGCCAGAGCTGAAATTCAGCCTCTAGAACCCTCGCCATGGACCATGTTTCCCCTCAGCACTTCACCTCATTCAAACCCATGCGTGTAGCCCCCCCAAGAAGTGGCCCTTTGTGACCTTGAGCTTGGTAACAGAGAGTACACTTCTGAGACATGAAAGCCAAGAGCTGGGGGCAGCAGGTGCTGAGGAAGTGATAGAGTTGAAAGAGCCCTGGAAGGGTCCCTAGACTGGACCAGCAGGTAGTGGCACTGCAAGGATGCTCATTAGTGAGTTTTCTCAGATGGTCTACAATACAATTCCAGCTAAGTGTAAGGGCTGCAAGGTGGATACGCTGGATTTGAGGTCTTGCCACTCCTTACCAGCTCTGAAATTTTAGGCAAGGCAATAAGCCTCTCTGTGCTCCAGTTTCCTTACCTATAAAATGGGGCTAATTATGATTCCTGGTGGCTTATTGTGAGAACTGCATGAGTGAATTACTAAGTACTCAGCCAATTCTTGGCACATAGTGATACCTGTCAATGTTCATTATTCTCACTCTGCCATGGCCTTATATGGATGCAACAAGGGAGTATAAGAAAGAACACTGTCCACATAATTCTTCTAGTGCAGGTAAGAGCTATCATTTGGTGGGATGATTTATTATAAAAAGGGCCAGGGTATCTTGAGAAGGCCCAGAGGTGAGACTGAAGGACCAGAATCATTCTGCAAATTAAAGTCAGTACAATTTGAATTTCTGCAGAGTTTGTGAGGGAAGTGGAAAGCGGAGGGGAAATGGGAGAAGGACATTAAAACAGATAGGAAGGAGAGTGAGTCAGCTCAGGTGTTGGAGGGCTGAATCCCAGGGAGGAGAACTGGGCCTTGAGAAATTCCCAGTGATTGGAATAGCTGAGGCCTTGCAAGAACAGAGGGAGCTAATATTCAATTCTGCGTCATCTGCTGGGCTGCACTGGGATGTGCTACACTGCCCTACCAGCTTCTCTGCATACCCCAAATCCTTCTGTAGATGTCGCTATTCATAAATGTGGGTTACTATTCAAACTTGTGAAATCAAGACAAAAGTGGCTGTCTTCTCTGATTTGGGCAAATAAGCCACAAACCATGTGCAGACATGAGATTCAAAATTTGGTGGAAGCAGAAAAGTGAAACAAGGAGTGATGAGGAGAAAGATGAGCTTCACTCTCCTTACACCATTCTCCTTGGTTCCATGCCATTTGTGAAATGAGATGGGAACATTTTATCTGCATGTGAAAGAACAGAGTAGATCCTATGCCCAAAGGACATAGGTTCAACTAGGTATCAGATGAGGGTCACATTTGCTGTTCCATTTCATCCTCATGGTGGCTTCATGCAAGAGTTATTAACTCTGTCTTCTGGGTGAGAAAACTAAAACCCAGAAAGGAGAGGGTGTGGGGAAAGGTTCTCCTCCCAGGCACTTTTCCTGGTTTACTGCCTGTGAGGTGGTAGTTGACTGGGGGCTATCCTGGCCAGGAATGGGAAGCTTGTGATAGGACTTAGAAATCCTTTCATTGCCAAAAAGGACTTGGTTTTCAGTGGTTCCTCTGTAGAGAAGCGTATCTTGTGTTTCTCTTTAGCGTGTACACATAGCTCCTTATCCCAGGCTCTGAGTCACTGCTGATTTTCTGCTGACGGTGGAAGATCTTTGGCTCCCTAGAAGGTGTCTGGCTTCTGCCCTTTTCCTGTCTAGTGACAAACCACATGCTGTCCCTGAAGCTTCCTCCCAAGAGTACCTGGAAGATGCTTCCCCTCTGCCTGTAATGTCTTGCAATGGCTTTTTTCAAAAGGGATAATTTACTGCTTTTGTGTCTGTTTAAAGCTGGGTTCATTGGGGAAGGAAACTGTGGCTTCAGATTTCCTTGAGATTTTTGTTAGGCTTTTTTTCTTCTATTTTTACATATTGGACAAGAGAATTACAGTCTCATAAAGTGTCAAAGCTGGAGAGAGTCCTCCAGGGCATTTAGTACGTTGCTGTTATATTACAGATGAGACTCAGAGAGGAGAAAAGACTTGTTGGTGTGGAGTTCTGGAGCCCAGGAATATTTTTTTCTACCTCACCCTACTACAGCGCCTGCAGATTGCTGAGTTAAAGGGATGTCGACTTGCATTAAAAGCAAGAGAAAGTCAGGTACCACCTCCAGCAGGTCACTGGCATCTCATGGTGGAAGCCCATCATGCAGGGAGAAGAGGGAGGAGCCCTGGATTCTCACTTGGCCATTCCCACCTGGTATAACCTAGGGCAAATCACCTGGCTTCTTTGGGCCTCAGCTCCTCATCTGCAAAATGCGAAGACTCTTCCCCACATTGCTGTGGCTTGCTCACAGGGTTGAGGTGAGAATGAACCCAAAGGAGGTGTGGGAAGGTCTTTAACAAAAGTTTCACGGTCCCAGTGGGGATTATTGAGTTGGTGCAACAGTTATCATAGTTTTTGCCTTTGAACATAATGGCAAAGCTGCAATGTCTTTTGCACCAACCTAATATTATTAGCATTTAAAAAAATCTGGTTGTGGAAACATTGAATTGTAAACTGAGGTTGGTTTTGATTACTTTTTGTTCTGATATTCCCATTCATGATCCAGATAAGAAGAAATCTGATAAGTAATTTAGTCCATGGTTCTCAAAAGTTTGGACTTTATAGACCCAGGAAATTTGTCCCCAAAATGAAAATTCAGAGGCCAATATGGAGTGGACAGCTTTTTATTTTGCCTATTGTGATCATTCAAACAAAACAAAATAACTCTGGCAAAAAGCAAGCCAACTTAACTCCTGTCTATATCAACTTCATGTTGTAAAAGAAAGGACATTTTGACACACAAAACTGAAGGACCATCTCAGAGGAAGAGTGCCTCTTACATTAGATATAGTTGGCCCTGTGAAAAGGAGGCTACTGTGTCCTTATTTTTTGTACTCCACTTTGGACTGATGAAAACTTTATCAACTTTATTATGGGACCAGAATATTAGTCAGAGCCCCTGCGCTTGGCAACTTTGCATTGAAATGCTCTTTAGGCGAGGAAACTGAGATCCAGAATGGCTAAGGTCCTATTACCTAATCAAAACTATCCAAGTCACTGAGACCGTGTTCATGTTAAAAATCCCTTCTCCCTGTCAAAAAATGAAAAGTTTCCATCTTTCTTGGAAAGTCTGGGTGGAGGTGGTGGTGGAACAGTGGGAGTGGGGAGGGGCAAGTTATGTTCACTCAGAGTCTTTTGGTTTTTCCAAAGCTCCATGTGAACATGCATTATGTGTTTAACTGAAACATCTGACTCCAAAGCCTGCAGTGACTCCTCCAATTCATAAGCCAAATCCAGCCCACCACCTCATTTAATAAATAAGGTTTTATGGAAATGCAGCTGTGGCTACTTATTTGCGTGTACTCAGGCTGGCTCAGCACTACAACAGCAGAGCTGACAAATTGCAACAGAGACATAGTGGCCCCCAAAGCCTAAACGTTTACTATCTGGCCCTTTGTAGAAAAAGTTTGCCTACCCCTGCATTCTACCATGCTCCTTTTAATATTAATGTGACTGTCTGCATAGACATGATTGGAATTGAGGTCACATGCTAAGTCATTCCAGCCAAAATGAGAGATTGTTGACAAGGCTGTGATTATTAGTCTGCCTTGAAAGATCCAGAATCCTTGTATTTTGGGGACTTTTGCCCCTACTTTTGAAGTCTCTGGGTGATAAACCACAGGAAAGGCATGGCCAAGGGAAACTTGAAGGATGCTCCAAGTGTGATGCTGTGAGTGTGAGGAGCTGTGTCCACTCATCTGTGTCCTCTGGACTCAAGGACACTCTTGTGCCCTTACCCTGGTGTCTACATCAACTCACTTCCTTGCTTTTTGCTCTGAGCTTTCTGGTTATCCAGTTGTGTTTGCCATCTAGGTTCTAAAGGTTATAGGACTGAGATGGGGGTTGGTGTTCTTGGGTGGAAAAGACACTGTGTTAGAGATTAGGACATCTGGGTTCTAGGCTTGGTTTTGTATGACTTTGGACAAGATGCTTCACTTTCCCTCTCTGGGTCTTTCTTTTCCTTCTCTGAGCAATAAAAACATTAATCAGGTCATCTGAAAATTTCTCATCATCCATGTTAACTGAACTTGGCATATCATCCCTCTGAGGCTAGTAGAGACAACGTGTTAATTAGTGACTTCAATGATTGGAAATATAGGAGTGAGGAGGAAGTCTGTTTTCATAAGTCCTTGACTTCATTATGCATTTTAGCTATTACTAGTTATTTAATGATTACTATGTACTGGTTGCCATGCCAAGCAATTTACAGATGAGATCTGAATGGCTTCTCCAATACCTTGATGAGGTGAGTATTATTATTCCCATTAAATAGATGAGGAGTTGAGGCTCCCAGGTGGGAAGTCAAGCCGAGATTCATTCCCCCAGTTATCTGATTTCAGGTTTCAAGCTTTTAACAAAACACTGCCTTGCAGTCCTACCTATGTCAGAGGTAGAATTTTCATTAGTGGGAGTGTCTGGTAGGAGACTTGTGGGGATGAGTTCAGGAGCCACTAAGATGAATTCAGGTGCATCACCTAAGTCCTGAGCCGCCCTTTCCTCCATCCCTACACACTTTACTGTTGGGCCATGTCATAGCGTTGTTTCTGGTTGATAATCAAGTTTCACACTTTACGGCATTCATTTAGATAACTTACTACTTATTTACACCTAATTCCAAGATCTTACCTCCTCTGAGGGGGACGTTGTCAGGTGGGTTGGGAATGGAGTCCTGGAAGACAAGAAAGAAAAAAGCAACATGAGGTGTGCCATTCGGTTGAAACAACTTTTTTTTTCTTTTTCATTTTGTTGTCCTTAGAGTACTGTGCAATTTACCATTTACCCTCCATCTGCCTCTTAAATTTTAAAAATTAATTCACTGATGTGGTTTCCAATGGGCTTTCTATTCACTTGTTTGACAGTCTGACTACTAGAAATGCAAGATGCAATACTGTCCTCGTTTCACAGGCAAGAGACATGGGGTTGAGTGAGATAAAATGACTTGCCCAGGGCCACATAGTTAATTTATAGAAGATCAGGGACCAGAGGTGGGACTCTATTTTTTTTTTTTTTTT